>NW_016157250.1:148763-158278 GCF_001687245.7 Rhagoletis zephyria
GAGAGTTTCGCTATGCCTCGATAGTTTTCTATAGACGACCTGCTGCCGTTTTTGTGAAGTGGTATTATGAAAGACTCCTTCCAGGCTGACGGAAAAACGCCATGTTTAAGTGACAAATTGAATAGAGTTGTTAAAGGCTCGCAGATGTTCTCAGCGCAGTTTTTAAGAAAACAGGTCGGAATATGATCAGGTCCAGGCCTAAATGACGCTTTTAAGGTTTTTAAAGAGTGTAAAACTTCATCGGAAGATATTACTGGAATATAAGCAGAGTTGATTGGACAAAGCTCGTACGGATAGTCTCCACTTATAGGGAAGTCTACAGAATAATAATAATAGTTTACGACTAATAAAGCCTTTGGCCAGATATTGTGAAAGGTTGGACTATACCTTAAATATGATTGTTCTCTCGCGACCCACTGTACGAAGCTTTGAGCAAAGTAAGACCCTTTAAGAACTTAAAAATTATCCTGGGTTATCAGTAGCGCGATTCACTAACTTTTAACAATGCAACATATGAGTTTCAACCGTCCAGCTCTGCATCCCTTTTGCAGTAGTTCAGAGACAGTTCTGAAATTTGTAGGACGGAGCTAGCGCTATGGTAGACTTTCCCTAAAGGGGTTGTACCCTTTAATACCCGAACGGGTACGAAAAGAGACAAGTCATCTTTTAAGCCCGAACAGGTGCGAAAAGAGACTAGGCGTATTTTAACCCCCTACGGTAGCAGTATGAAATCAGTAACTGTCAAACCTTTTAAAATCCTTTGAGCGACTAAAATAAAATACGTGTAATAGCATTCGTTTCGAAACGTAGTTTTATTTTCATTTCATTATTGATTTAACATATAAATAAACATAAGTATTTCAGTCAAATATATTCGATATTTTAGAATCGAAACACAATTTTCTATATGCGCATACATACAGTGACGGATAAAAGTATTGCCACAGTGAATTTTTCCCAATGTATGCAAAGTTTTTTATTCTAATTGCTTTTCGATGATTTTATAATTTTTTAATTTTTATACCTAACAATATAGTTCATTCTACACCAAAAACAAAAGTAAAATGTCTAAACTCTGTCCAAATTTAGAATAAATGCAATAAATTGCATACTTATTTGCAACTTTCTATTCAGATTTTGTATAAAAGTTTTTGGTATGAAGTTTCATAGCCCATTCAATTTTAGTATAATAATTTTTTTAGTGGAAGGTGTTGCTCATTTTCTCCATACAAAAAATAATTGTCGCACGTACTTTGTATGGAAGAACCTGCGTAAAAAAAAATTCCAAAAATCAACGCGATTTTCTAAGAACTTCAAACTTGCACTTTGTTAAACTAAAATTGAATGGGCTATGAAACTGCATACTAGAAATTTTTCTAAAAATCTGAATAGAAAGTTGCAGATTAGTAAGGAAATTTATTGAATTTTTCTGAGTTTTGAACAAAGTTTAAAGATCTTATTTTTATGCTCTTTGGTATAGAATGAACCATATTGTTAGGTATAAAAAGTTATCGCAAATAAATTAGAATAAAAAGCTTTGCACACATTGCGAAAGGTTCACTGTGCCAATACTTTTGTTCGTCACTGTACATATGTAAAATGTATAGAAATTTGTTATTTGAGGTATTCATCTAGATGCGTAAAGGCCACGTAAACTTACTTTACTTAATTTCGGCGTTTAGATTTATATGCATATTGTTATTTAAAAGTAATCTGTTTTCAGTTATAAAATTGAAGTTAGCACTATATAAAATTATAGAGCAAACTCTTTTGTAACTTGTGCGATATTTTTAAATTTAGTTTTTATAATATGTATATGTAGTTTATATAATACTACACCCCTTGTAAAAAGCTTGGAACTAGTAGGATTTATAAGGTTTTTGCTACAACAAAACCAAAACAAAATTTTTAAAACTTTTCAATATGCGGTGCGCTTACATATACTTTTGGCATTATGAATAATATTACAGCTCCTGAATGAAATAAAAAAGGTTTAAATTAAATATGGCCAATCTTCCAATGTGAACCATCCACATTTAAAGCTTTTATAACGTGCATATTTAGCGGCAGCCTGGTATTTTTAAGTTCTTACATACAATAGCTGAAACCGCAGTTTCCTGTAAATTGAAAAAGTTAGTATTAGATTACGCTACCACATAAATTTACAACCAACAACCATACATAGACATCTCTGTTGGCAGGAGTAATTTTTTTTAAAGGCGCTGCATTTTCGGTACGTCACTTATTGGGAAATACTCGGTTATTTTGTGCTTCCTGGCGAACCAATTGCTCAGTGACAACCTTTTGACCTTTTGACTTTTGTTTGGCGTTTCGACTGTCAATTGTAGCTCTCCGAGTTTTTTGTCTATTGCTTGATGCTGTTTCTCGAACTTATTGCAGTGGCTGCAGCACACTACTTCAAACACGTCTTGATTGGGTTCTGAAATAAAAAAAATTTAAACTCTATGAGTACGATGTGCTAAAACTAATAACTATCACCCTTATTCTGGAGCCCGAGTTTTCGTAATTCGTAATTCGTAGCTACGTTACGAAAAACGAAAAATCGACATGCTGCAACCCTTGAGGAAACCTATGCAGCATTGCCAGCTATAAGTTATTTTTCGGAGACAGCTGTATGAAGGAAAACAAAGTGGAAAGCAATTAAAAAAACATTCATCAAGTGCTTATTTATGGTAACATTGTTTGATTTTACATATTTTGAAGGAAGCGATGGATTCCATTGCACTTGCAATTATAGCAGCATAGTAGGAGCTGTCGGGCTTAGCAACCTTGGGCGCATCTATGTCAGCGGTTGAATTGTTCAACCACAACCTCCTATGCCTGAAGAACTGGTTCTCAATCCAGTTAATGCAATAACAGCTTCTTCCAAGCCATTGAAAACATGCACTTTGTTGGGTCCACTACCTGTTGCGTTTGCTTCTGCCTTCGGACGCGCTTAGGGATTATAACCCTTACTAAGTATAGTTCTCCTTTCTGTGCTGCCGGAGAAGAGGTGCTTCCGCATGTCAAAGGCATACAACATTTCTTATGCATATAACTCGGCTACGCCATCCGCAGTATTTTTGCGCGGAACCCACATCGAAATTTACAAAAAAGTGCATAGTGCAAACCGAATTTATTAATAAACTATTGCTCGCAAATTTGAAACATTTATTTTAAATTAAAGTTTAATCCTATGATTACACGTGTATGTAAAAGTTTTCAGATTCGGGTTATGCGTTGGGCTCAACCAGAGATCGAAAATAACCGTCACCAAGTGTCTTGTATGGTGTTTACCGCTGACACACTCATCTCTCAAGAAAAGAGTGTTTCTCACCGTGACATATCATTCTGTGCGATCTTTTTGTGTTTTCCGTTGTGGGTTATTTATCAACTGCTAAAATTTCCCTTAGGCAAAGACACTTTGGCAGGAACTTTTATTTTTAAGTGTCTTAATTTGTGGGTTATTGTAAGACTGAAATATATAAGTGGGCGTACATAAGTGGAAGCAAGGCGTTAGGCATTTCTTTACACGACATATACGTACACATACATCATCAAAAGGGAACTGCATTTGCAATTCACACGTATGGCTGATACACGTTGGAACAACCTTCAAACCTGCAAAACTGCGAGGTACATATGGCCGCACTATGACAAGCCAAAGACAGAAGAACTTCTCAAGAGGTCGAGGAAAGATATAGTCTAATTAATAGCCACGATAACGGGACATTGGCCCATTGTTGAACATGCAGCTAGAATGGGCCTTCCGTATAACCTTCGGTGCCGTAGCTGGTATCTTGTCGGAAGTAAGGAAACGGTCCTTCACTATCTTTGCGAGTGCCCAGAGTTGGCACAAATAAGGCAGATCACACTCGGGAGTTTTTCCTTCCAAAATCTTGGGGAAATTTCCAAATTCACCATTACTAACCTAAATAGAAAAACGAAAAACCAAATCGATCATGTTGTGATAGACGGAAGGCACGCTTCCAGTGTTTTAGACGTACGCACACTCCGAGGCACAAACATCGACTCGGACCACAATCTTGTTGCAGCCAAGATACTCACCCGACTCTGTGCAGCAAAAAATGTGCGCCCAAATATGCAAGGAAAGCTTAACGTCGAAAAGCTGCAATCACAACAGACAGCCAGCGCTTTCGCTACTCGACTCTCACACCTGCTCTCAATAAGAAAAGAGAGGCCGAAATACGTGAGTGCGAAGAGCTTGAAATGCTGGCCGACAGGAAGAATGCCAGAAAAGTTTACCAGAGAGTTAGGCGACTTACGGAAGGTTTCAAGACCCGGGCGCACTCCTGTAAGAACAATAATTGCGACCTAGTAACTGATGTCCAGAGCGTACTTAAATAATGGAGGGAACACTTTTCCGCCCTACTAAATGGTAGCAGCACGGAAAGTTGTGGAGGAGAAGAACCCGAGCCCGCAGTCAATGATGAGGTACGTATAGCAATAACGCGGCTGAAAAACAACAAAGCTGCTGGAGCTGACAGCCTGCCAGCTGAGCTATTCAAGTACGGCGGAGAGGAGTTGATAAGGTGCATGCGTCAACTCTTGTGCAGAATATGGTCAGATGAACGCATGCCCGACGACTGGAATTTAAGTGTGCTCTGCCCAACCCACAAGAAAGGTGACCCCGCCATTCGCGCTAACTATTGCGGGATCAGCCTTCTAAGCATAGGTTACAAGGTCTTATCGAGTGTATTGTGTGAAAGACTGCAGCCCGTCGTCAACGAACTGATTGGGCCTTATCAGTGTGGCTTTAGACCTGCAAAATCCACCATAGACCAGGTATTCACAATACGCCAAATCTTGGAAAAGACCCGGGAGAAAAGGATCGACTTTAAAGCCGCTTTTGACAGCACTAAAAGGAGTTGCCTATACGCCGCTATGTCAGAATTTAGCATCCCCTCTAAACTCATACGGCTGTGTAAAATGACGTTGAGTGATACCACCAGCTCCGTCAGAATTGCGTAAGACCACTCCGACCCGTTCGCCACAAAACGGGGTGACTTCTTTAATCTGATGTTGGAGAAGATAATAAGAGCTGCAGAACTGAACCGCTCAGGAACAATTTACTACAAGATCGTGCAATTACTGGCTTATGCCGATGACATGGACATCATCGGTAGCAAGAACCGCGAAGTCTGTTCTGCCTTTTCCAAGTTGCATAGGGAAGCAAAGCGAATGGGTCTGGTTGTGAACGAGGACAAGACGAAGTATCTCCTGTCATCAAACAAACAGTCAGCACATTTGCGCCTTGGCACCCACGTCACTGTTGACAGTTACAATTTTGAGAAAGTAGAGAATTTCGTCAATGTCAGCATTGAAATCCAACGCAGAATCACTCTTGCCAACAAGTGCTACTTTGGACTGAGTAGGCAATTCAGGAGTAAAGTCCTCTCTCGACGTACGAATACCACGCTCTATAAGTCACTCATTATGCCATTATGCTGGTATATGGCACAGAAGCGTGGACAATGACAACATCCGATGAGGCGGCTCTTGGAGTGTTTGAGAGAAAGATTTTGCGGAAGATTTACGGGCCTTTACGCGTTGGCGACGGCGAGTACTGCAGACGATGGAACGATGAGCTGTATGAGCTTTACAACGACATGGACATAGAGCAGCAAATTAAAATACAGCGGCTCCGCTGGCTGGCTATGTCGTTCGAATGGACACCGGCGCTCCAGCTCTGAAAGTATTCAACTCGGAACCCACTGGTGGCAGCAGAGGAAGAGGGAGGCCCCCACTGCGATGGAAAGATCAGGTGGAGAAGGACTTGGCTTCACTTGGCGTTTCCGATTGGCGTCAGTTAGCACAGAGGAGAAATGACTGGCGTGCTTTGCTGAACTCGGCCAAAATCGCTTAGGTGGTTACAGCGCCAAAGAAGAAGAAGAAGAACCTAAATAGATTCATCGTAAAATCCAAATGGTTTGACGAACCCAACGAATCATGAAAGCAGGTAAAATCAGGGGTCCCAGAGAAAGCGTATCAAAATGGTGCTTTCAGCACTAATTGGGTCCCGGGAACATACCCAGGCGGCGCTTCTACCAACCAACCAACACACACATGTGCGAACAATTAAGTTATTTTATTTTATTGATAAAGAAAAGGATAAAGGCAAAGGTGCATAAAGCTAAATGCAAAAATTAAGATCAAGGTAAGTTTAAAAATTTTACTTGTATAAGGGCATAGGTGAAGGGGAATATGTACATGTATAAAATGGTAAACATAAAGATGACAAAGATAAATATTAAGAAAAAGATGAGGATGAGTAAAGATGCAGATAAAGGAAGAAAGATTAAAATGAAGGTAATTATGAAGAAAGAGACTCAACCTGGGAACTATTTCGGGATTTTCGGTATTCTCAGGACTTATCGATATAATAATCGATATTTTGATTCGATTTTGTTATCGATATTTTTATCGAGTTTGTTATCAATTAGGCTATCGATATTTTAATCGATTTTGTTATCGATAATGTTATCGACTTTGTTCCTTTTATCGAGTTTGTTATCGATTTAGATATCGATTTTGTTATCGATATTTGTATCGATTTGGGTATCGATATTTTAATCGATAGTTTTATTTAATAAATTTGGTATGTTTCTAGGCACTTCTACGGTACCCTGCGTACACGTTCGTGGGTAACCGCGCTCTAACACTTATTTTTCCTCTTCCAGCGATAAGTGTCCGTGTCCAACAGCAACGGAAAATATATGCAAATAACCCTTTCCCACTGAGAGGAGTACACGTCTACAAAAAATAAACCACCTGTTCTGTTTGGTGGGTTATTTTTTCTCTTAAATAGTGACGGTTATTTTGGGACACTTTCAAAGTGGAGTGGGATATTTTCGACCTCTGGGCACAAGAACCAAAAATCATTGTGCAAATAACTAAACCGGACGCAAGTTTCTCGATAAGGGGCAACAAACATTATTTTTTGTTTGTTCGTTTGTTTAAAAGAACACCACTAATATTTCCTGCAAACATACACCGATTTACATCTTTCATCTCGCTTCCGATACAGGGTTGTTTCCGTACAAAATTACGCAAAAAATTTGTGAATTTCTTACTAGTTCGTTTATAGGCATGCCATTGTTACGAATTTCGAAAGTTCGAAAATACGATTCGGTTTGCAGCATACTTCGCACCTATAGTACATTCACTGGATACACTGAAGCTTGGTCCAGGGTTGTCAGTTTCAATCGCATCTATAATGAATAAGATATATATTTTTTAAAATTTTATATACTGTATTGTTATTGGTAGATAATGATTGCTTATTGCCTTTTTCATTGGAATTTCCGTCGCCGAGCTGTTGGGATTCTGTCCTCCGTATTTTTTGAAGAAATGCTTGAGAAAAAACAATTAATTAATAATAATATTAATAAATAAATAATAAAAGATTAGTAAATGTCGACAAAATACTTACATGCAAGTGTGTAATATTGGAAAATTTGTATTCTACATCATCTAGGGAAAATTCTTTAACATTAGACGACAGGCTAAGATCCGCAGTACATATTCCCAATGTACAAGAATCAACGGGTTCTGTGAAAAAGCTTTCTAAATTCAACAATATCTAATAATAATATTGCTATTTACGTCTTTAAATTCTTCTATTCTTATTTATTGAAATGGTTTCATGGAACAGAAATTATTTGGTCATTCTTTAGATAAAATGAATTCGTTAAAGTGAAAACTTTTTACACGTCTTTAAATTCTTCTATTCTTATGTGTAGCTGTATTTTTTTGTATGCGAGCGACAAACGAACACTCAACTCGGGTTAAATTTCCTTTTAGCTACTTAAGCAACCCTGCTGGTAGCTGGCAAGAAACATGTGATTAGTTTAACGGGATTTAGACACAAAAAACAATAGAAATTGGTTATTATGCGAGGTATTTGCGTAATACATATACTTATTTAAAATATAAATCATGTACATGAGAAAACAAAAATTTCCCTCTCCAATTTCCCAGTAACAATTCACAATAGAGCAGTTTTTCACTTAACAACACTACCCTTCAGGTCGCGTATTTTTTAACCTGAACTCGGATAAATAGCCGAGTTTGTGTTGTTGCTTTGCGTGTATTTCGTCATTTAAGCGAGTGTTCTTTTGGAGCTCGGTTGCAAGAGAATGGACCTTATGTATTGAAATCAGCGTGTCCAGATTGTTAAAAAGTTACAATTTCTGAAAAAATTACCAATTTTTTTCTAATAAAATTCATGAAATCGATTTACCAAATATTTTATTTTAAAAATGAGAACTTATTATAATATAGTATTTAAAACCAAAAACGGATATAATACCTTCAGAGGGTAATAATAAATAAAACAAATCACTTTTATAATAGAAATGTACAAACAATTTTTTTTTAATATGCATACTTTTAACAAATATTTGTTTGAACACATTTTGTAATAGTACTGCGCAATTATTAAACTTACTATAACTCATATTAATTCATTCATTAATCAATTCATTACGGAAACAACAAAAGCATGTGAGTGCGGCAAGGATAAAAATATGAAGGCTACTTTACTTATTTCCAAACATTTTATTCCCTGTTGCGGTTTTCACTCCGTAAGCTTCTTCTTCTCTTCTTTAGTGGCGCTGTAACCGCCTAAGCGATTTTGGCCGAGTCCAAAACAGCACGCCAGTNAAATGCCAAGTGAAGCCAAGTCCTTCTCCACCTGGTCTTTCCAACGCAGAGGAGGCCTTCCTCTTCCTCTGTTACCAGCATCGCGGCCCGCGTTGAATATTTTCAGAGCAGGAGCGTTTCTGTCCATCCGAACGACATGGCCAAGCCAGCGGAGCCGCTGAATTTTAATTCGCTGCACTATGTCTATATCGTTGTAAAGCTCATACAGCTCATCGTTAAATCGTCTGCGATATTCGCCATCACCAACGCGTAAAGGTCCGTAAATCTTTCGCAGAATCTTTCTCTCGAAAACTCCAAGAGCCGCCTCATCAGATGCTTTCATTGTCCATGCTTCCGCGCCATACACCAGCACAGGCATGATGAGTGACTTATAGAGTGTGATCTTTGTACGACGAGAGAGGACTTTACTTCTCAATTGCCTACTCAGCCCAAAGTAGCACTTGTTGGCAAGGGTGATTCTCCGTTGGATTTCAAGGCTGACATTTTTGTTGGTATTAATGCTGGTTACCAAATAAACGAAGTCGTCTACTTTTTCAAACTTGTAACTGTCAACAGTGACGTGGGTGCCAAGACGCGTATGCTCTGACTGTTTGTGTGCTGACAGGAGATACTTCGTTTTGTCCTCGTTCACCACCAGACCCATTCGCTTTGCTTCTCTATCCAATCCCGAGAAGGCAGAACAGACGTAGCCCTTTTTTTACCGACAATATCGATATCGTCGGCATACGCCAGCAATTGTACGCTCTTGCAAAGTAATTGTGCCTGAGCGGTTCAGTTCTGCGGCTCTTATTATCTTCTCCAACATAAGATTAAAGAAATCACACGAAAGG
>NW_016157250.1:158396-158583 GCF_001687245.7 Rhagoletis zephyria
CTATTCTGACGAAGCTGGTGGTGTGGCTCAACGTCATTTTACACAGCCGTATTAGTTTCGCCGGGATACCAAATTCAGACATCGCGGCATAAAGGCAACTTCTCTTCGTGCTGTCGAAAGCGGCTTTGAAATCGACAAATAGATGGTGTGTGTCGATCCTATTCTCGCGGGTCTTTTCCAAGATTTG
>NW_016157250.1:160342-161076 GCF_001687245.7 Rhagoletis zephyria
CCTTCCCTATTCTGACGAAGCTGGTGGTGTGGCTCAACGTCATTTTACACAGCCGTATTAGTTTCGCGGGGATACCAAAGTCAGACATCGCGGCATAAAGGCAACTTCTCTTCGTGCTGTCGAAAGCGGGTTTGAAATCGACAAATAGATGGTGTGTGTCGATCCTATTATCGCGGGTCTTTTCCAAGATTTGGCGTATTGTGAATACCAATTATTTTGGCTTTTTGGTTTCCCAAAAGCACTAAATTTAGTGCAAAATGCACGACCTTGGCAACAGTGAGCTGAGCACATCAATGCTCAAACAGTGATGCCAGACCAAGTATTGAGTAAATGCGCTATGTATATTTTTCTTTTAAAGCAAAAGTTCTAATTGGCGAGGGGATTGATTCTTGGTTCTTACATAGAATACTGATAAGATTCACAAACTTATCTTAGGACTTAATTAAAATAATCAACATTATTTGTAGACGAATATATTTGTGTTCGTATGAAATAGTAGCTTATGTCAAGAGGCTGGTTTTAAGAAAATGTACCATTTCCTATATTCTTTAAACCACAAGGAATTCTTTTATGAAACTTTATACGAATATTGACTTGCTAGCATCACCATTAACATTACCGTCTTTTACGTCTATTTTCCAAGAGTTCTTCGACGACTCGACGCCAGTGAGTCTTTCGCAATCGTATGCTGCGAATGGTTCATTATACTAAAGCCAGTCTTCCGACATAAGCTA
>NW_016157250.1:161101-162970 GCF_001687245.7 Rhagoletis zephyria
GTCGAAAGCGGTTTGAAATCGACAAATAGATGGTGTGTGCTCGATCCTATTTCGCGGGTCTTTTCCAAGATTTGGCGTATTGTGAATACCAATTATTTTGGCTTTTTGGTTTCCCAAAAGCACTAAATTTAGTGCAAAATCACGACCTTGGCAACAGTGAGCTGAGCACATCAATGCTCAAACAGTGATGCCAGACCAAGTATTGAGTAAATGCGCTATGTATATTTTTCTTTTAAAGCAAAAGTTCTAATTGGCGAGGGGATTGATTCTTGGTTCTTACATAGAATACTGATAAGATTCACAAACTTATCTTAGGACTTAATTAAAATAATCAACATTATTTGTAGACGAATATATTTGTGTTCGTATGAAATAGTAGCTTATGTCGGGAGGCTGGTTTTAAGAAAATGTACCATTTCCTATATTCTTTAAACCACAAGGAATTCTTTTATGAAACTTTATACGTATTGACTTGCTAGCATCACCATTAACATTACCGTCTTTTACGTTTATTTTCCAAGAGTTCTTCGACGACTCGACGCCAGTGAGTCTTTCGCAATCGTATGCTGCGAATGGTTCATTATACTAAAGCCAGTCTTCCGACATAAGCTACTATTCTATTAGGGATGCAAATTTTCAGAGCCAACATCGATACATCGATATTTCGATGTATCGTAAACACTAACATCAATTCCAAAAAAAATCGCCCTAAAACTATCGATACATCGATATTTTCCGATGTTTCTCTTTTTTAATAAGTATGTTACAGGTACTTCATGATTTGCAGGTTTTTAAAGGAAGCTGTTAACGTACGCCACCTTCCATAAGGTTTATTAATGGCGAAAACCGCTTTACCTGTAAAACTTGCAAATCCTGAAATACCTGGAACTAACTTAGTGCTTGTTAAAATTTTAAGAAAAACCTAGTGTCCATCTAAACTGCTACTCTGTTAACATTTTAATTGTTGGTTTTTTGAATTTAATTAGATTTCCTTCCAATGTCATAATAGATTTGCTGTTTAGGGGCTGTCCATATATTACGTAAGACCTTTGTGGGGGACTGCGGTTCTAGAATTTTCTTACTTTTTCTTATGTGGGGGAGGGGGCGTCCCGTAGATTCTTACGTAATATTATTTTTCTTGTATTCTTATTCAAAATTGTTCTTTATAAAATACGAAAATTCACCCAATTAAAGTACTAAATTGCATTGAAATGAAAAATATACATTAAATACGGAGGATATTATAATTCTTTAAAACTTTTACTTTAATTTTTCTATTAAAAAAAAAACTTTACTCTTCGGTGTCTTTTATAACCGAAAAATGCAGCTCGAACACAAACAGGCGAAAACTCCCTTACGGAGGATATTATAATTCCTTACAACTTTTGCTTTAATTTTTCTATTTAAAAAAAAAACGTTCCTCTTCGGTGTCTTTTATAACCGAAAAATGCAGCTCGAACACAAACAGGCGAAAACTCCCTTACGTAATATATGGGCAGCCCCTAAGCATTCACAGAAAGCTTCACTTGATCTTTTCTGAGCCTCAGCGTCGTAGAGCAAAGAGGATAACTTACGACGCGGGCGAAAGCTCATGTATGTCATCACAGAAAATGAAACAGAGGATATTGTTGAGTGGGTGAGTCAAGAAGAAATTTCAGTGGACTGTGAAAATGAAATACCTTTGAGTGAAAAAGAAGTACGAGATATCCCTGTGGCTAACCCTCTTTCAGATTGGCTGGCTGGACCGTGGACCAAAGAAACCAGCAACATAAACATTAGAAACTACTATATATTTCCATCAAACAAATATATTGACGTATGCCTAGTCAGTCTTAAAAACTTCATTACATAGTTATACTAGTCATTCTT
>NW_016157250.1:163070-169269 GCF_001687245.7 Rhagoletis zephyria
TAATTTGTCATCAGTCTGAAATAAAATATTATAAATCGGAAGGGTAAAACAGTCTTGTGTTATTAATTCAAAAATAAAAATTTTAATTTCACTGACGAGGGGGGGAGGGGCTTAACAGAAAAAAAGCACTTAAGCGAATTTTCTGTACTACTTCAATGAGGGCGCTATCCGAATCCCAATGAAACCAAATAATAGAGGAGCACTTACCACGTAAAAATTACTGGAAGCGAAATTTTTTCCGAATGGTATCTAATTATCTATATAACTACATAAAATGATAGCCATTATCGTTGTTCTGCGAGATGAGCAAAATAAATAAAAGCTTGTAAAATTAGTGAAGAGTCAGTGCAGGTAAACATAATACTTTCCTTGATAAGTGATAATTGTTGCACATTTTTAAGGCAGGTATGTTGAATGCATCTATCGGAGAAGTTTCCTTTTAAATGTCAAAAATAAGCAGCCTCATTGCGTAAGTCGTAAATTAGGCTGAATTGTACGACTCGACAACATTAGCATTGTCTACTGTCGTGCTGAAATAAGTAAACGACGAAAATTGTCGAAAACTATGCAGTGCTGCCAAGTTCTTCCGTTTTAATACACTAGTCGAGTGGAAATTTTAGGCAATGACGCTAAATTTTCGATACGATTCGACTCTCGAAAAACGACTTGCATTCGGCACGACTCTCGCAATGAGGCTGAATGCCACTGATGCGTATTTAAGGGTAGGTATCTTAAATGTGCACTTAAGCATAAAGGCAGCAAATCAGAATATACTGTATTTGTGTCGTATTTTTTACATATGACTTCAGCAAAATTCTCCAGAAATAATTTTAACATATTCCCCGCTCCATCAATGTTTTTGGGACTGAATAATAATCTGCAAGCGCAATGCAATAAGAGAAATTCATAATATCCATCGCCAGGAAGCTCAACTCTAAAGACATACATAAATACCATAATAAAAAAGGAACATCATGAATTCAGTAGCTTTCCAGTTCGATATTTCATCAAAATTTTTGGGCTTTCGAACAAACTCCTTGGTGATGTACGAAGATAAATCTACTAGTTTTTTGGGTATGTTCAAATTGGCTTCTTTTTTAAATGTATGATTTTATTTGTTATTGATTAGTCTCAAAATAAACTTTCGCATGACACCTAAATCGATAAGGTGCATAGCATCAAGAGGAACTTGGGAGATCATATGAAATTGAGTTTTGCAAGAGGAGACAAATTATTTCGGAAAGCAGGGAGATGTTTAGTGGTACTTGCGTTCTAAAAAATCAGTATTTGATACAAGCGTTCCGACATTCATGCTGTAAAAATACGACACCAATTACGCAGGTATTCCACAAAGAAAAGCTTTTGCTAGCGCATCACAAACAAAGGCCCTAATTTTAAACGTAATGTAGCGACCATTACAATCAAACCCAATACGCCCTCAATTTTTTGCCCCACTTGAGAGCACTTGGGACAACCATGCCGTGAGGTGTGGCCAGGTATTCAACAAAGAAAAGCTTTTGCTAGCGCATCACAAACAAATGCCCTAATTTTAAACGTAATGTAGCGACCATTACAATCAAACCCATTAGCTTGAAGACAAGTGACTTCTTCAACAAAATCGTTCATAAATTGCGCTACGGAATTCGGCTTACTATTTCCAACATAAACTCCAGTTGTAAAAACAGATATGTTGGGCACATTAATAATTTTTAATAAGATTGGCCATAACTAGATCCAACTGCTACGGCACAAAGATAACCCATCAATATTTATATCCGCAAGTATGGCGTTATAATCAAATAATTTGTCGGCAATTTTATTTAGTAGCGTTTTTATTCCAAAGTTACTAAAAAGGCCTGGGCTCATATTTTGCACAATTAATTTACTTTTATGGTTTACAAGAGTTTATGCACTTTTTGTTACGTCCGTATTTTCTTCTGCAAGAAGTACCAAAAGTTGGGAAAGGCTTTTGTGAGTTATTTTATTTTTTACTGCCCACATTTTTAGCTTTTCCCGGCAAGGTACTTTTTACGGGAGACTTGGCTCATTGGGTAGCACGGCTTCTTAATTTTCAACAATTTGAATAGTTGGCGAGGTCGGTCCAGCGTCATTTCTACCTAACCTCAATTTTTCACGGTTAATTGTACTTTCTCTGCTCCTGCACTACTCTTCCCGTCTTCTGAAGTCCAATTTCCACTTTTTATATATTATGAGTTTAATTATTTATTATTTGTTTGTATCTGCTCGACTCAGCTGTTGCAAAGATAGTGGTAGCAAAGATCTGACTGTAAACTACTGGTTATAAAATTATCGATAGTAGTTTTCTTTTTTTACATCGAAATCGATAAATGAATACTGTTCTTTACTAAACAACTGTGTAACTCGGATTAAACTTCATTAAAAACATAGATTAATAATTTTTTTAAGATAGAAAAATTCGTAAACATGTTTACTTACCTTATCCGCATTTTATATTCATCCTTACACTTTTTAGGCGTTTCCTCTGTTTTCCACAAAAATAATCGATATGCTAGGTGTGTTTCAGTATATTTTACTAAAAAAAAAAGAATGGGGAAATGATGTGTTCATATACATATAGCATTTTCAGTTAAAATGAAACTTTTTTCATATTAAACGAAACCATTTTCAAACAAAGCGAAACCTTTTTCAAATTAAATTAAACCTTTTTCAGGTCAAGCGAAACCATTTTCAAATTAAATGAAACCTTTTTCAGAGAAAGCGAATGTTTCATTTAATTTGAATAAAGTTTCATTGAATCTGAAACAATTTTCATTTAATTTGAAAAAGGTTTCGCTTTATCTGAAAAAGGTTTAATTTATTTCGAAAATGGTTTCGCTTAACCTGAAAAAGGTTTCATTTAATTTGAAAAGGGTTTCACTTAATTTGAAAATGGTTTTATTTAAACTGAAAATGCTATACAAATTTAGATAAAAACAGCGCTTTTTTCTTTACGTTTTAAGTTATTTGATCAAATACCGAAAGTTGTCGCTTTAATAAGCACTACTTTTATTGTTGAATATCGATTACCGACAGTCAGTGTTACCGTTGTGCGACTAAAGTGTCAAAATGACACTTTTTGGAGATCGATGCTCCTGAAACCGACTTTGTTAAAATAGGCTTATTTTGACACTTTTCCAAAAACTCATGCGACTTTTGCCCCTTTTCTTTGATTTAAAGTTCTATATACACATTTTGACAATTCCTTCATAAATTATATTTCTCTTACGTGTTTAAAAATGCTTTTAGTATTTACTTTTCAAAGGCACTTCAAAATTACACCTCCGGCCAGATTTTGACTGATTTCAACCTTTTTCTTAAGCCAAACATTTTCCGAATAAATGTCCAGAAGTAACATGAATTAACGCACCGTTTTTGTAGCTTAGCATTTCCCCCAATTTATTTGTGTTAAATTTATTATTTATTTGATGATGTAAGCACTTGTCCATTACCAATTTATTAAAATACGAATATGCCCTAATAAGTTTCGAAAGGTAAAATAATGAAAGTCTTTACATACATGGTATAAACGATTTGAATGACTTGAATACACTTTATTCGGCTGGCACTATTTTTACGACTTTCGAAACTTTTCAGAGGTAACACTGCCGACAGTTCAATATTTTGAGCGTCAATTTCTCTAAAAAAAAAACGTGAATGCTACCTCAAATGTAAAGGAGCGGTTAAACGTGGAAATGCAAGCGCTAGTTCTACGCAAATCGCAGTCAAAATGCAAACTGGAAAGGCTACTTTCACGTGTAAACAGCCAGAAAGTCGTTTTTGCCGATTTGAAAAAATCACGTTCGGAAGTAAAAATTGCTGCACTAGCAATTTTCATCTTTGCTGCAAGTGCTGTCAAACCAATCGAGTGTTGCCGGGTGACGCGTTTTTTGGCGAATTTGTATAAAATTATAAAAATGTTGAATGAAATATCAGTATCTGATTTTCCAAAAATTGGAAATGTTTATTTGTTCTGGGTTTCCATTATCGTGGAAACCATTGCCGAAATTATTATCTATAAAATTCTTGTACGCTGTAAAAAGTATCATTCAATAATTAGTTCCTGATAGCTTTGTGGATCCAATTGTTTGCCTTTTGGATCCAATTTTCAGATTAATTGACCTTGGATAACTTGGATAAAAACAATAAAGTAAGTCAGTAACTAATTTCTGGTTCATTTCAAGTCTTCATTGGTTGTGTTCCAGCAGTAGTAAGATTTGCATGTTTTACAGGAAAAGCTGTTGCTGTGCGATATGTCCTGTAAATCCTGGAAATATTACTACCGTTGGAACGCACCAATTACGCCCTCTCCTTTCAAAATCTTTCTTTTATTTAATATGCGGGAACGACTGAATGGATTTGCATGGAAATTTTCACACAGATAGCTTATGACCTTCAGTGGAAAGTAGGATTATTTTTTGGAAGAGTTGCCACCTGTTAAAAAAGTTGCAATTAAATTAATACGCGTAAATGACTGAACTGATTTGCATGAAAGTTTGCACACAGATAGCTTATGACCTTCAGTGGAAAGTAGGATTATTTTTTGGAAGAGTTGCCACCTGTTAAAAAAGTTTAATTAAATTAATACGCGTAAATGACTGAACTGATTTGCATGAAAGTTTGCACACAGATAGCTTATGACCTTCAGTGGAAAGTAGGATTATTTTTTGGAAGAGTTGCCACCTGTTAAAAAAGTTGCAATTAAATTAATACGCGGAAACGACTGAACAGACTTGCATGACATCTCGCACAGAGATAGCTTATGACCCATGTTGGAAAATAGGCTACTATTTTAAGAGTTATCACGTATTAGGAAAGTTTAATTAAATTAATACGCGTAAATGACTGAACTGATTTGCATGAAAGTTTGCACACAGATAGCTTATGACCTAGACTGGAAAATAGGCTACTTTTTTAAGAATTGCCACTTATTTGAAAATGAAATTTTGTTCAAAGATGGTTTATGACCTGGATTGAAAAATAGGCTACTTCCTTAACCGGTTTACCGACTCCGGTTTTAGTACTCTTACTACGGATTTCGGAAGGATGGTCTTAGACTGAAAGTAAGTCCGATAACTGAAGGCCCCTCCCATACAAATTGGAATTTTCATATTAAATACATATCTCTGGAAGTATTTGTGGGAGAGAACTGAAACTTGGTATAGTGATATGTATGTGAACTCAATGATGGCATTAATCGATTGATGTTTTAATCAGTTAGTTAATTCGATTAAATTCAATCTGATTACAGTTAATCATGATTAATTTTAATCTGACTAAACAGTTAATAGTAACCGCGATTAAAAAATTAACTCCCAATTTATGTATTACTAATAACAATAATTATAATTTTTTTATATTATGTGCTTTTTATAAGCGTAAAACACAAAATAATTACTATAACTGTAGAATGGAATTTTGGAAAGTGGAATTTTTTATCAGGTATAACTTCGGAACCATAAGTCTCACGAACTTGAAATTTGGTATGCAGACATATCAATGGTAGGTGCTTATAGGCGGGAATGTATAAACGAGTTTGTAAAAGGGAGCGTGGCACATCCATAGGCGTGAAATTTTTTATCACCTATAACTTCGGAACCATAAGTCACACGAACTTGAAATTTGGTATGCAGACATATCAATGGTAGGTGCTTATAGGAGGGTATATATAAACGAGTTTGCAAAAGGGGGCGTGGCACATCCCATAGGCGGGGAATTTTTTATCAGCTATAACTTCGGAACCATAAGTCACACGAACTTGAAATTTGGTACGCAGACATATCAATGGTAGGTGCTTATAGGAGGGAATGTATAAACGAGTTTGTAAAAGGGGGCGTGGCACATCCCATAGGCGTGGAATTTTTTATCTGCTATAACTTCGGAACCATAAGGCACACGAACTCGAAATTTGGTATGTAGACATTTCAATGGTAGGTTCTTTTAGGAGGGTATGTATAATATAAACCAGTTTGTAAAAAGAAGCGTGGCACATTCCACAGGCGTGGAATTTTTATTAGCTCTAACTTCGGAACCACAAGTCACACGAACTTGAAATTTGGCATGCAGACATATCAATGGCAGGTGCTTATAGGAGGTTATAAATAAACGAGTTTGTAAAAGGAAGCGTGGCACATCCCATAGGCGTGGAATTTTTTATCTGCTATAACTTCGGAACCATAAG
>NW_016157250.1:169374-169483 GCF_001687245.7 Rhagoletis zephyria
GTAGGTGCTTATATGAGGGTATATATAAACGAGTTTGCAAAAGGGGGCGTGACACAAACCATAGGCGCGAAATTTTTTATCAGCTATAACTTCGGAACCATAAGTCACA
>NW_016157250.1:170105-170272 GCF_001687245.7 Rhagoletis zephyria
AAAAGGGGGCGTGGCACATCCCATAGGCGTGGAATTTTTTATCAGCTATAACTTCGGAACCATAAGTCCCACGAACTTGAAATTTGGTATGCACACATACCCATGGTAGGTGCTTATAGGAGGTTGTATATAAACGAGTTTGTAAAAGGGGGCGTGGCACATCCCAA
>NW_016157250.1:173232-173384 GCF_001687245.7 Rhagoletis zephyria
AAAATAATTACTATAACTGGTGTTTGGTTTCAAACTCGGACAAACTAGACAAATTAATCAGATTTTATTTTTAATTGGATTATAAAATCTCGTATGTGCGCTAGGCATACGAAATATATCAATCCCTCTAAGTTTACCTTAAAATGTTTCCA
>NW_016157250.1:173568-183320 GCF_001687245.7 Rhagoletis zephyria
ATATGTGGCAAGAAAAAGTAAATTTGTACTGGAAGTGCCACGTCCCTTTTTCTTATAACCCTTATCTTCTTCCATTAATTTAGACTTGATTTTACATACCCTAGTACCAAGTCACAGTACTCTACCATGAACACCTCCAGAGATATGCAGCATAGAAAAATCAATTTGCATGGGAGTGGCCACACCACCTTTTCCAATAACATACATATAGTTTCACATACATACATGCATACATATGTATTTCCATACCAAGCATGAGTGCTTTACCCCAAACATTTGAAGAGATATGCAATATGAAACTTTCAGTTAGTATGGGGTTAGTATTTCCAAAAATCTACATTTTTCTCCGTGAACATGAACATGATTTCACACAGTNTACACATCTCGGTGCCAAGTTCCAGTCCTCTGCAATAAACACCTCCAGAGATATGCAGCATAGAAAAATCAATTTGCATGGGAGTGGCCACACCACCTTTTCCAATAACATACATATAGTTTCACATACATACATGCATACATATGTATTTCCATACCAAGCATGAGTGCTTTACCCCAAACATTTGAAGAGATATGCAATATGAAACTTTCAGTTAGTATGGGGTTAGTATTTCCAAAAATCTACATTTTTCTCCGTGAACATGAACATGATTTCACACAGTGTTGGCAAACTGTTAATCTGATTAACGATTTAAAATTAANTTCCAATAACTCTCATCTTTCTCCATGAGTATGGTATTAGTTTCACATACATGCATACATATGTATTTCCATACCAAGCATGAGTGCTTTACCCCAAACATTTGAAGAGATATGCAATATGAAACTTTCAGTTAGTATGGGGTTAGTATTTCCAAAAATCTACATTTTTCTCCGTGAACATGAACATGATTTCACACAGTGTTGGCAAACTGTTAATCTGATTAACGATTTAAAATTAACGATTAAAATGTTAATCGCGTTTGACGATTAAAATTAATTAGTCGTAATCAACTGTACGATTAATGATAACATTTTTTAAACGTTAACCGCTGGCTGCGATTACGTTTAATTATTTTAAATCATTAATCGTTAATCCAATTAAAAATAAAATCTGATTAATTTGTCTAGTTTGTCCGAGTTTGAAACCAAACACCAGTTATAGTAATTATTTTGTGTTTTACGCTTATAAAAAGCACGTAATATAAAAAAATAATAATTATTGTTATTAGTAATACATAAACTGGGAACTTTTACAAACCTAGTTTGTAAAACGTTTGTTGGTATATATCTTAATGAAAATGCACACCAAATTGCTTAGATTGATGAGGAAACCCGACTTAGCCATACTGGATTAACTTGCTTTGTGTGCACAGGAAAATTCCAGCATAACTTAATTAATCACCAAACCTACTTGATCAAATTAAGAGTTAATGATTAAAAATTAATTTTTTAATCGCGGTTACGATTAACTGTTTAGTCGGATTAAAATTAATCATGATTAACTGTAATCAGATTGAATTTAATCGAATTAACTAACTAATTAAAACATCAATCGATTAATGCCAACATTGATTTCACATACATATCACTATACCAAGTTTCAGTTCTCTCCCACAAATACTTCCAGAGATATGTATGTAATATGAAAATTCCAATTTGTATGGGAGGGGCCTTGAGTTATCGGACTTACTTTCAGTCTAAGACCATCCTTCCGAAACCAGTAGTAAGTGTACTAAATTTCGTTCTGATCGGAAACCCGGTTAAGGAAGTAGCCTATTTTTCAATCCACGTCATACACCATCTTTGAGCAAAATTTAATTTTCAAACAGGTGGCAATTCTTAAAAAAGTAGCCTATTTTCCAGTCTAGGTCATAAGCTATCTGTGTGCATACTTTCATGCAAATCAGTTCAGTCATTTCCACGTATTAATTTAATTAAAGTTTCCTAATACGTGATAACTCTTAAAATAGTAGCCTATTTTCCAACATAGGTCATAAGCTATCTCTGTGCGAAATGTCATGCA
Source organism: Rhagoletis zephyria (assembly GCF_001687245.7). Taxonomy (NCBI): domain Eukaryota; kingdom Metazoa; phylum Arthropoda; class Insecta; order Diptera; family Tephritidae; genus Rhagoletis; species Rhagoletis zephyria. The sequence goes on from NW_016157250.1 coordinate 175,571, forward strand.
AATCTGTTCAGTCGTTTCCGCGTATTAATTTAATTAAAACTTTTTTAACAGGTGGCAACTCTTCCAAAAATTTTTCCTATTTTCCACTGTAGGTCATAAGCAATCTGCTTGCAAAATTTGATGCAAATCCGTTCAGACTTATCCGCGTATTAATTTAATTAAACTTTTTTAGCAGGTGGTAACTCTTAAAAAGTAGCCTATTTTTCAACCTAGCTCTTAAGCTATCTGTGTGAAAACTTCCATGCAAATCAGCTCACTCATTTCCGCGTATAAATTAAACTAAACATTTCTAACAGGTGGTAACTCTTAAAAAAAAGTAGCCTACTTTCTAACCTAGGTCATGAGCTATCTATGTGCAAAATTTCATGCAAATCCGTTTAGTCGTTTCCGCGTATTAATTTAATTAAAGTTTCCTAATACGTGATAACTCTTAAAATAGTAGCCTATTTTCCAACATAGGTCATAAGCTATCTGTGTGCAAATTTTCATGCAAATCCATTTAGTCGTTCCCGCATATTAAATAAATGAAACTTTTTTAACAGGTGGCAGCTCTTAACGCGATAACCTATTAACCAATCTGGCCCATAAGCTATCTGCGTACAAAATTTCATGCAAATCCGTGCAGTCGTTTCCGCGTGATGATTTCCCAAACATCCAAACATACAAACTTTCACATTTATAATATTTATATTAGATAGATTAGATAAGATTTCATATGTTTTCAGATGCACCTATGGAATGTGCTTAGAAGTCACTCAAAACGTTTTGGTACACTAGTAAAAAGAATTTTTTTTAGAAATGGCATTTTAGTTTGTAATTACTAATGTTAATATATATAAAAAAGAAAGGTAATTCAATTACTTTTCCTTCTGTAATTAATAGTTTTGAATAAACTCAACAATTTTTATTGAGCTTGTAATGGTAGAAGTGATAGCTATTTCGGAAATCACCACATTTCCTCATCGGGATTCGAGCCGGCGACCCCAGCTGACTCAGCCAGTTGCCTACGCACTTTGTTTTGAATAAATATTTTTGTTTGTTTTTTTGTAAAAAGTTGCAAATATTGTGAACTGCTTTATTCGAGTGCTGTTAGCCAAGAATTATTTACAAAAACACGTGTAGGAAATCTATAATGTTGTTAGCCAAGAATTATTTATAGAAAATTTAGTCCTTATTAATGTTAATAATAATATTAAAANTTGTTAGCCAAGAATTATTTATAGAAAATTTAGTCCTTATTAATGTTAATGCATATTAAACATCTAATTTACTTTTCTTACTGTGATTAATTCTTTTAAATAAATCAACTTTCGTTAAAGAATCCAAATCGTACCAGTAGGGGATGACTCGAGACTAATTGATCTCCAATAATACCCCTATGAGACTAGTTGCGACTAATTAATACCCAATTGTACCCGATTAAGACTACTCCCGGAATACGTTCTTTACAGATTAGTCGCACAATTTTTTGCAGGGTTGTTCCAATTTAACGTTTAGTTTTTTTTACAGGCAAAACAAGCCTTGAATGCTGCTGCCTTTTGTAGAAAATAGAAATATGTAGACCTAATTGGGCGCCATCAAATGTGTTCGCATTTTTTGTTAACGTTTGCACTTTATGCTCTTTTTCTGATGATCTGTAATATATTTCAGGGCTATTCATACTTTACGTAGTTGTATTAACAGATACATATTTTAGTTAATTTTTGTACTTTATTCGTCGTGAGCAATCGTTCAGTGCGGCCGGCCTTATATACGACCCTCTAAAGCCCAAAATACAATAACGCAGTGGCAGTGGCGGCGGCAGTTTTTCGAAATCAGATGTTTTTTAAAAAGGGGGTGTACAATGGAGCGACTCACAAAACAGCAGTGGCAACTAGCAGTACTGCTCAGTTTAGCCCACATTCTAAATTTACTGTCACTGCCTTCATCGCAGCAAACTTCGCATTTTGAGTTTGACATAAATGAAACGCAGCCAACTTCTGTTGATGTCACTGAAGCCAAAAAGGCAACAACAAAAATGTAAACAAACAGTAAGGAACGTCAAAAAGAGTAGTCACTGACAACGCCGTATTGTGTTTGCTGCGGCAGTGATTACCAATATTAGCAGTAACAGCTGATTTTAAAAACTGTCACTGCCACTGCCACTGCGCTATTGTATTTTGGGCTTAAATCACCTCACGGAAGAAAAGGCAGCAAAATTACTTTTTCAGAAATGTAATATGTATGCCCCTTTTGAACTTTGACTACTAGATTAAAACACTGTATAGGTTAGGCACTGGTTAAATGTTCTAATAATACGGTTCTACAAAATTTGGTCGTATTTTATCTCAAAAACTGGGCCGACCTCGTCTTATAAATTTTTCGAGCATGTCCAGTTTTCGAGAGAAAAAAACAGTTGAGGTGTCGAAAAATTGCTAATTTCAAAAAAAAAATTGTTTAATATAATTTGGACGCAGTTTTTCCGAAGAAAAAAACCACGTATTAATGAAAATTCAATTCGTCTGATGTATTCTACATCATGTCGTTCAGTTCATTAGAAATTAGTGAAAAATTAAAAAAACACATTTCTTCAATAGCACGCACTTGTTTCCCACAAATACGAAAATCCCAATCTATCAATTTATTTAAAGAACAAAGTAATTTCATTAACAAATCAACATTAAAAAATCAATATCCCAGATTCATCAGTAGCCCGTCGTTTGTCTCTATACACTTTTCTTTCAACGCATTGATCTCTTATTTAAAAAAATAAATCGATCTCTTACTAGACGTTGGCGTCTAGAAGTTCTGGGCATGGACTTCTTAACCACGGTCCCAGAAGTGGAGAACGGTATACGCGGGGAATTAGGAGAAAAGATGAATGTCTAACTTCGCGTCTCTCTCCTCGCTGTAAACTCGCGAGATCAAAGAATGGCCCTGGTGGAAAACGACGAACTGCCAGGCCAAACTCTTATTGAAAACGGGAAGTTGCGAGTAGGCTGGATTATCTGCCGTGTCCGAGAGCGCGCGGATATCCAAAGGTGTTTCCCTTGCCTTGGATATGGCCACAAAAACATGGCCTGCAGAGGCCCGGACAGAAGCAGGTCATGCTGGAAATTTGGTTGGAAAGATTGCTAACCCCAACCATCGCGCCGAGAGCAGCGGGGTCGGACGCTGCTACGTCTGGATTAAAATGGCGCAAATCACTCTGGTGAGCTGCTACCTGTCTCCAAACGACACAGTCCCTGTCTTCAGGGAAAAGCTCGAAGACCTTGAAGACGAATTGCGCGACATAGCCGGCCACATAATTGTTGCTGGAGATTTCAACGCAAGAGGCGTGGAATGGGGTATGCCCCAAACAAACACCAGGGGAAGACTGGTCCTTGAAATGGCAGCCCGCATTGGCCTGACCATCCTCAACACTGGAACGACCTCTACATATCGAAGGCCGGATCCCTGACATAACCCCAGTTTCAGAAAGCCCTCTTCGAAGGGCTGACGGATGGAGAGTGATTTAAGACCTGAGTGGTTGCGACCATCACTACATCACCTTTCAAGTCACTGACGCAACGCGAGAGCAAACACGTAGTATCCCTCGCAGAAAACTAAGATGGAACCCATCTAGGGTCGATGTTCGCAAGTTCTACACATCACTCCTAGCAGATTCGCAAGGCATTTCACCCACAAGAGGAGAGATCCACAACAGGGCGTCTTGTGCTAAGCTGGTGGAAGAAACGATGCGCTGCATACACCGGGCATGCAAAACCTCAATGCCGCAGAGGAGAGCATGGTCAGATAAAAAGACCTGCGAAGCATGAAAGCCGGCAAGGCTCCAGGCCCCGATGGCATACCAGAGGAGGCAATCAAGTTTGCAGCGAAAACGAGCCCTGATCTCCTGCTTAACATGTACAACAGCTGCCTTAGAGCCGGGTCTTCCCAAGCCAATGGAAGACGGCGAGGCTGGTGCTTATACCCAAGGGCAAAGGGGACCCAAACTCTCCTTCATCGGTTCGGCCACTCTGTATGCTAGACTCAGCAGGAAAGGTGATGGAGATTCTGCTAAAAATACGCTTGACGTCAGCCATAGAAAACGAGGGAGGCCTTTCACCCCGACGACATGGCTTGAGGAAGGGACGCTCAACTATAGGAGCAATTAGAGAAATAGTCGAGGCGGTACATAAAGCCGAAGAAGCCTGTCACCAGGCGCGGCCAATAGTGCTGCTAGTCACACTGGACGCCAAGAACGCCTTCAACTCGGCAAAACTGGACGACATGCTGGAGAACTTGGAACGACCCGGACATCTGGAACGCCACGTATGACAGTCAGTTGTGTTCGGAAATGCCGGAGAGCGCCTTCCTTGTCACCTTCGCGGACGACGTGGCCGCCGTCATAACAGCAAGAAACGTCCAGCTAGCACAGCGCAAGCTAAACCAGGTAATGCGCAGCATCAGTGGATGGATGAGCGATCACGGTCTGTAATTAGCTACAGCCAAAACAGAGATCGTGCTCCTCACCAAGAAATGAATTCAAACAATTACAAACATGATGGTCGGACGTCAACCCGTGACAACTTCTAGGTCTACAAAATACCTAGGGATGAAGCTTGACAGCAAACTCACATTCTGAGAACCCATTCAAGGAGTATGTAAAAAAGCTGCGCAGAGCACGGTGACTCTAAGCCGGCTGATGGCGAACGTGGGCGGCCGGAAGCCATGCCGTAGGAAACTTTTAATGACAGCAGTCCGGTCAGTGCTACTGTATGCAGAAATATGGGCCGACGCATTCAAAGTAAAAAAATACCGGATTCAAATGTGTTCGGTCCAGCGCAGAGGGGCACTACGAATTGCTTCTGCATACCGTACAATGTCCGCGGACGCGGTTCTAGTTATTTCTGGCGTCATGCCAATTGAGCTACTTGCTTACGAGCGAAAAGAGATTTACAATCTCCGTGCCGAGATAGGCCGAGCAGCTGCCGAGGCAAGGGCATTCGAGCAACTAGTCCAGCAATGGCAAGAAAACTGGAATGCGAGCACAAAAGGCCGAAGGACGCACACCCTGATAGCCGACCTTCGTACATGGTTGAAAAGACCGCACGGCGAAGTCGTTTTCTACCTGACGCAATTCCTCAGCGGTCATGGTTACTTCCGAGAATATCTTCATAGAACGGGCAGGGTAGACTCACCGTTCTGTCACTACTGTGTAAACGTCGAAGATAACATACGCCGCACATTCTTCACTTGCGAGCACTTCTTGTCTTCGCGCCGAATGTTGGAAGAAAGATACGGGGACACAACCCCGAACAGCGTAATTGGGGTAATGATCTCCAGTGCAGGCAAGTGGGAAGCAGTTGCGAGATACGTGAAATTCGTACTCCGCTGCAAACGAGAAGACGGATGTCTACTGAGGACACGCGAATGAAACGCCCTTACAAAAGAGCAGCCTTGAGGCTCAATTGGCGTGCTCCTGCATGTGAAGACATGCAGAATTGCGGTACCAGATGCGGGATTCTTGCACGGGCGGCAGGAGCTTGGGTTTTAGTGAGTAGCCCAACACTATTCGGTGGGAGTCCCACACTCGGGGAAAGTAGTCTTAAGACTAGCGCCCCCGGCCAGTGCATAAAGCATTTCACTCTCCTACGAACAAAAAATAAATAAAAAATGATAGATTGGCGCCTACACGCTTGTTAGTGTTTGGCCGAGCTTTTCCTCCGATTTGAGGTGTGCGCCTTGATGTGGTCACATAAAGAGGAGAGGCGTACAGTTTTATGCCGACTCCGAACGGCGATTGTATTTTTATGAGAAGCTGTTTTTTATGGCAGAAATACAGGCAGAAGATGGTACTTACCTACCGAGGGGCGACCGCTATTAAGAAAAACTTTTTCTCTATAAATGTTTTTGCGATACTGCTTTGATTCAGGGCTTGAACCCAGATCCTGCGGAGTGGGCGCGCGCACTGCTAACCAATACACCACAGCGGCCCCAATGAAATGCATGTGATCGGCTCAAAATTTCATGGTGAGACGATACCGCAGCCGTGGTGAATGAACGAGCCTAATTTTATCAACTGTTAACGTCCTTTTCACCTTAGGGATGTCAGTGGCAACAATACATCGATGTTTTTCCTTGATTCGATGCATTTAAATGTACATCGATATTTTTCGATGCATCGAAGGGCATACATTGATGCATCGATTTGCATAGGATTTTGTAGATAATATTTCACAACAAAATATGTTGTTAGCAAATTGTACAAAGTTAGAAATAAATTACTGTAACTGAGCTAATTATGTTTTTAACAATACTTTTTGGAGCCATTTCAATTTTTTGGTCAAAATCACTTCTCTTTTTTGTACAATTAAAACACTGTACTATAGATGTCAGTTTTGAAAAATACTCGATGCATCGATACATCGACTATTTATAGATTAGGTTAGGTTATTCTGGCTAGCTGACCGCCCCACATAGACCAATAGGTCCCTAGTAATGCCAGATGGAGATAGAGGTTCAGGCAAGTGTGTTCGAAGTATACATCATTTAGGATGTCAACGCGTTTTGAAAATTTCAGCAGTTCTTGAAGCCCAAGTGCTGTCACGTCTTCAAGATTATTAAACTCTGGAGCTACGAGATATTTCAGTCGTGTTTTTGATACAGCAGTACAATGGCATAGGATATGCTCCTTTGTTCCCGTCCCCATGCATTTTCTGCAAACTTCACTGACAGCAGTCCCCATTTTGCTTACGTGCGCTGCCAGCATGTTATGCCCTGGTAGGACACCTATCATAGTTCTACAGTGTCTTCGTGCCAGCGATAGTATGAACCGGGTTTGTGTCCCGTTCTCTAGTCTGCAAATGACTTTAGAGATTTTACAGGTATTTAGCGCATTCCACCTCGATATGGTCTGCTTCTTCGCTCTCTGGTCTATTTCGTTATAAAGATTTTTAAGCAGTTTCGGAATGTTGTTCTCTTGTTCTAGATCCAAGTGGATTCCACACTTGGCAATCTCATCCGCAATTTCGTTACCTGTAATGCCCTTGTGGCCGGAGCCCAATAAATATGCAGTCACCTGGTTGCTGCTGCCCTATTTATGGCCTTCCTGCTCTTAAGGGCATTTTTNATACGGCATAGTCGGGCTATTATGCAGATGGTTTGTTTATTTATTCATACCCAAGATGGAAAAACAAAAAATGTTGTATATCCTAATGTGTTGGATTAAGATTTAAAATAAAGAACCAAAATTTTGAAATAAAACCAATGATAAATTTTCATATAGAAAAATTCCTGGATTTTTCATTCATTTTTTAATATTTGGTGTAGAGAAGCACACCGGGGTACCGCTAGTTTAACTATAAAAATTGTACCAAGCATTTGCCTGCGACTGGAAAGTGTAGGAAGATTAATAAGTTTTAATCGGCTCGTATAAGACGGAAGGTTACATTGAGAATCATAACGGAAATTTCTTAAGGCAAAAAGTAGGAATTGTTTTTGNTCTTTTGACCATCGTTTCACAAATGCAAGTACACCTTTAGCCTTGTTGACTGTCACATTAATGTGAAGATTAAAATTAAGCTTAGGATCCATTGTGATACCAAGGTCCACAAAATTGTATACCTGTTCCAGGTTATGGTTACCTATTGTATAAGAAGAGGGATGAGCAGCTCTTCGCGAGAAGCACATTACTTTATATGTCTTAAGATTAAGAGGCATACGATTTACTTTACACCAGTAAGCCATGCTGTTCTGATTGTAGCAAAGACCTTTCTTTAATTGAAAC
>NW_016157250.1:183345-183574 GCF_001687245.7 Rhagoletis zephyria
ATCCCAACGGTTTTTACCCTCCATTCCCGCCCATCCGCAAGAGGGGCGCAGTCCGCATGACGTACGGAGCCAGTATTTTCTATTTTTGCGCCGAGTCACGATAGGCAGGAGTNAGGTGGCTACCTTGAGGGACTCCTGAAGTAACATCAATGACGTCAGAGATTATATTTTTAAACATTACCCTTTGTGATCTATCATAGAGGTATGAAGAGATCCAACGTAGAAAATT
>NW_016157250.1:183607-183990 GCF_001687245.7 Rhagoletis zephyria
CTGGAAAGTGTAGGAAGATTAATAAGTTTTAATCGGCTCGTATAAGACGGAAGGTTACATTGAGAATCATAACGGAAATTTCTTAAAGCAAAAAGTAGGAATTGTTTTTGAATTGATTCTATCTTGTCTGAGTAAATGTGATACCTTGGACTCCAAACCACCGAACCGTATTCCAGAATTGGTCTAACTAATGTTGTAAATAGGGTTTTAGTGATATAAGGTTCACAAAATTCTTTTCACCATCGTTTCACAAATGCAAGTACACCCTTAGCCTTATTGACTGTCACATTAATGTGAAGATTGAAATTAAGCTTAGGATCCATTGTGATACCAAGGTCCACAAAATTGTATACCTGTTCCAGGTTATGGTTACCTATTATATA
>NW_016157250.1:184164-184485 GCF_001687245.7 Rhagoletis zephyria
TGGAAAATTGTATATCTGTAGAAATATCGTTTATAAAAAGCAAGAACAGAACCGGGCCTAGGTGGCTACCTTGAGGGACTCCTGAAGTAACATCAATGACGTCAGAGATAGTATTTTTAAACATTACCCTTTGTGATCTATCATAGAGGTATGAAGAGATCCAACGTAGAAAATTAGGTGGAAGACCAAGAAGATCAAGTTTGTAGATGAGCAACGAGTGGCACACTTTGTCAAATGCTTTACTGAAGTCAGTATATATAACATTAACAGTTTTTCTTTCACTAACTGCTTTTGCGATATACATAGGGTGCTTATTCAAGC
>NW_016157250.1:184682-184780 GCF_001687245.7 Rhagoletis zephyria
TGCTACCGCTTTTATGTAACGGGGTTATGAACGATTCCTTCCATATAGTTGGAAAAACGCCCTCTTTAAACGCCCTCATAGAGATAACCAGAACAATG
>NW_016157250.1:184805-186833 GCF_001687245.7 Rhagoletis zephyria
TATATCAAACGTGCTGGAATGAGAGTTAAAATCCTGGCATAAACAACGGAGTGGGTCGTGCAATTCAAAATTAGTTTTACAAGCTTTCAGAAATAGGGGAAAAAGTGTCTTGATACCCGGGAGGGAACATTAAGGCTAACTTCACCCAGAAGAAGCGGACTTGAAATTGGGCCTGTTAGTAATCTTATATATAAAAATAAGTGCACGTTTTTGGTGTGACCTAATAACTTGAGAACGGCTTCACCGAATTCAACCAAATTTATGTGGCATATTCGATCTATCATGCAGATAGTTTATGCGAAGTTTGCCCGAATTCGGAAAAGGGGGCGTGGCACCACCCATACTAACTAAAATATAAAAATAAGTGAACGTTTTTGGTGTGACCATATAACTTGAGAACGAATTCAACCAAATTTATACGGCATAGTCGGGCTATTATGCAGATGGTTTGTTTATTTATTCATACCCAAGATGGAAAAACAAAAAATGTTGTATATCCTAATGTGTTGGATTAAGATTTAAAATAAAGAACCAAAATTTTGAAATAAAACCAATGATAAATTTTCATATAGAAAAATTCCTGGATTTTTCATTCATTTTTTAATATTTGGTGTAGAGAAGCACACCGGGGTACCGCTAGTTTAACTATAAAAATTGTACCAAGCATTTGCCTGCGACTGGAAAGTGTAGGAAGATTAATAAGTTTTAATCGGCTCGTATAAGACGGAAGGTTACATTGAGAATCATAACGGAAATTTCTTAAGGCAAAAAGTAGGAATTGTTTTTGAATTGATTCTATCTTGTCTGAGTAAATGTGATACCTTGGACTCCAAACCACCGAACCGTATTCCAGAATTGGTCTAACTAATGTTGTAAATAGGGTTTTAGTGATATAAGGTTCACAAAATTCTTTTCACCATCGTTTCACAAATGCAAGTACACCCTTAGCCTTATTGACTGTCACATTAATGTGAAGATTGAAATTAAGCTTAGGATCCATTGTGATACCAAGGTCCACAAAATTGTATACCTGTTCCAGGTTATGGTTACCTATTGTATAAGAAGAGGGATGAGCAGCTCTTCGCGAGAAGCACATTACTTTATATGTCTTAAGATTAAGAGGCATACGATTTACTTTACACCAGTAAGCCATGCTGTTCTGATTGTAGCAAAGACCTTTCTTTAATTGAAACTTACGATTTATAAAGCTTTACTTCATCTGCATACATTAAAATTTTGGAAAATTGTATATCTGTAGAAATATCGTTTATAAAAAGCAAGAACAGAACCGGGCCAGGTGGCTACCTTGAGGGACTCCTGAAGTAACATCAATGACGTCAGAGATTATATTTTTAAACATTACCCTTTTGTGATCTATCATAGAGGTATGAAGAGATCCAACGTAGAAAATTAGGTGGAAGACCGAGAAGATCAAGTTTATAGATGAGCAACGTGTGGCACACTTTGTCAAATGCTTTACTGAAGTCAGTATATATAACATTAACAGTTTTTCTTTCACTAACTGCTTTTGCGATATACATAGGGTGCTTATTCAAGCAAATTTGTAGAAGTCGATTTGCCCTTGCAAAATCCATGTTGACTATATGAAATGCTAGAAGAGATAGAATGCGTCAACTGATTTGTTATACTTGCTTCAAATAATTTAGGAATTGCAGAAAGCTTAGCTATTCCCCGGTAGTTCTCCACTGAAGATTTGCTACCGCTTTTATGTAACGGGGTTATGAACGATTCCTTCCATATAGTTGGAAAAACGCCCTCTTTAAACGCCCTCATAGAGATAACCAGAACAATGTATAAGAATACAAGTAGGGATCTGGTCAGGACCATAACTGAAGGACTGCTTTAAGGATTTCAGATAAACTACTACATCATCGGGAGATATTACTGGGATATTTATTGAGTTCATTGGACATAGTTTAAAAGGATAGTCAATGTTAGCATGTGAGTTAATGGAACAATTTGATTTAAAAAACTGAGCGAACATGTTAGAAATTGTTTGATTATCAC
>NW_016157250.1:186858-207896 GCF_001687245.7 Rhagoletis zephyria
TATATCAAACGTGCTGGAATGAGAGTTAAAATCCTGGCATAAACAACGGAGTGGGTCGTGCAATTCAAAATTAGTTTTACAAGCTTTCAGAAATAGGGGAAAAAGTGTCTTGATACCCGGGAGGGAACATTAAGGCTAACTTCACCCAGAAGAAGCGGACTTGAAATTGGGCCTGTTAGTAATCTTATATATAAAAATAAGTGCACGTTTTTGGTGTGACCTAATAACTTGAGAACGGCTTCACCGAATTCAACCAAATTTATGTGGCATATTCGATCTATCATGCAGATAGTTTATGCGAAGTTTGCCCGAATTCGGAAAAGGGGGCGTGGCACCACCCATACTAACTAAAATATAAAAATAAGTGAACGTTTTTGGTGTGACCATATAACTTGAGAACGAATTCAACCAAATTTATACGGCATAGTCGGGCTATTATGCAGATGGTTTGTTTATTTATTCATACCCAAGATGGAAAAACAAAAAATGTTGTATATCCTAATGTGTTGGATTAAGATTTAAAATAAAGAACCAAAATTTTGAAATAAAACCAATGATAAATTTTCATATAGAAAAATTCCTGGATTTTTCATTCATTTTTTAATATTTGGTGTAGAGAAGCACACCGGGGTACCGCTAGTTTAACTATAAAAATTGTACCAAGCATTTGCCTGCGACTGGAAAGTGTAGGAAGATTAATAAGTTTTAATCGGCTCGTATAAGACGGAAGGTTACATTGAGAATCATAACGGAAATTTCTTAAGGCAAAAAGTAGGAATTGTTTTTGAATTGATTCTATCTTGTCTGAGTAAATGTGATACCTTGGACTCCAAACCACCGAACCGTATTCCAGAATTGGTCTAACTAATGTTGTAAATAGGGTTTTAGTGATATAAGGTTCACAAAATTCTTTTCACCATCGTTTCACAAATGCAAGTACACCCTTAGCCTTATTGACTGTCACATTAATGTGAAGATTGAAATTAAGCTTAGGATCCATTGTGATACCAAGGTCCACAAAATTGTATACCTGTTCCAGGTTATGGTTACCTATTGTATAAGAAGAGGGATGAGCAGCTCTTCGCGAGAAGCACATTACTTTATATGTCTTAAGATTAAGAGGCATACGATTTACTTTACACCAGTAAGCCATGCTGTTCTGATTGTAGCAAAGACCTTTCTTTAATTGAAACTTACGATTTATAAAGCTTTACTTCATCTGCATACATTAAAATTTTGGAAAATTGTATATCTGTAGAAATATCGTTTATAAAAAGCAAGAACAGAACCGGGCCAGGTGGCTACCTTGAGGGACTCCTGAAGTAACATCAATGACGTCAGAGATTATATTTTTAAACATTACCCTTTTGTGATCTATCATAGAGGTATGAAGAGATCCAACGTAGAAAATTAGGTGGAAGACCGAGAAGATCAAGTTTATAGATGAGCAACGTGTGGCACACTTTGTCAAATGCTTTACTGAAGTCAGTATATATAACATTAACAGTTTTTCTTTCACTAACTGCTTTTGCGATATACATAGGGTGCTTATTCAAGCAAATTTGTAGAAGTCGATTTGCCCTTGCAAAATCCATGTTGACTATATGAAATGCTAGAAGAGATAGAATGCGTCAACTGATTTGTTATACTTGCTTCAAATAATTTAGGAATTGCAGAAAGCTTAGCTATTCCCCGGTAGTTCTCCACTGAAGATTTGCTACCGCTTTTATGTAACGGGGTTATGAACGATTCCTTCCATATAGTTGGAAAAACGCCCTCTTTAAACGCCCTCATAGAGATAACCAGAACAATGTATAAGAATACAAGTAGGGATCTGGTCAGGACCATAACTGAAGGACTGCTTTAAGGATTTCAGATAAACTACTACATCATCGGGAGATATTACTGGGATATTTATTGAGTTCATTGGACATAGTTTAAAAGGATAGTCAATGTTAGCATGTGAGTTAATGGAACAATTTGATTTAAAAAACTGAGCGAACATGTTAAAAATTGTTTGATTATCACTAGAGACGGTATTTGATACTTCATGGCGGAAGGAAACCCACGTACATTTCACTTGGAGTTTACGAAGTCATAAAATGATTTGGGGTTATATATTATACGCCGTTTGATTTTACACAAGTAAGCTTTATAACACTTTTTGGTTAATTCAAAAAACTTATGACGCAAAAGTCAGTATTTTACATAGTATGAGTGTAAACCGGTTTTTTGTGTAATCTAAAATAACGCGACTTTCCGTGTTTAAAATTTCTCAGTTCTTTAGTGAACCATAACTGTGTTTGCTCTTCAGGAACATACATGCGTTTAGGCACATGCTTTTCAAATAATTTATGTAAAGTAAAGTTAAAAAGTGCAACGCTTTGTTCAATATTTTCTTTAAATGCAGGCAACGACAATTTAGACAGTTCTTTGTTAAGCATTTTAAAGTTGGCTTTCGAAAAATCAAAGCAAATATTTGGTTCGTATGCTTGGGTACTGCAATTTTGACCATCACTTATAACTTCGTAAGATACCTCCATAGCAGGGTGGTAGACATCTTCGGGCAAAACTAGTGGATCACACTTATTTACAACGGACTTGCATCATCAACATAAACAAGATCTAATACTTTACCAAACTTATTGTGAAGTACATTAACCTGAGTTAGGCAGAGTTCAGCCATCTCCTCAAAAAATATATTGTTGCACGCGCTATTTAGACGCGAAAAGTACGATATCATTGTCAATGATGTTCCATGATATGCTTGGTGTATTAAAATCACCCAACACAATCATTGAATCAGAGGGTTTAGTCAGTAAGTAAATAGTCCCTTTTCCAACCTGTACACGAATGCATTTGAATTATACTGAATCAATATGTGGGAGACTAACTTCTTCAGATGGTATTGAAGAGCCTACAGCGAAGAGTATTCTGTCCTCCCTATCTTGTCTATAGATATGATAATTATTTGGAAGAATCTCTGAATTGAAAATGTGAGTTTCAGCCAAGTTTCAGTGAAAGAAATATTCCTTCAAGGCCTTTAAGGTATAAGTTCGTTAATTTAGTATTTTGGTAATAAATACTTAAAGCAGATTTAATAAATAGTTTTTGATTCAGTGTTATGACGCGGAATATTGCTAAGTTATTTCCTTTTTGGGGCCTATATTCGAATTCACGAACGAAAGCTCCGGGGGGCCAAAAAGAACTACTAAGCAGCGCATTAAAATTATCTAAATTTACGTAAATTTTAAATGAAGCAATATTTCTTTCATATTTAAAATTAAATTTTCTGATGCTTAAGTCGACAGTTGTAATTTTTGATGAGATATAAAGCTTTATATCGTCTTCGGTAGTGTCTCTCGAAAATCTAGAGACAAAGATTTACTTCTTTGGCGGACCACAACTAGTTTCCTTGTATCAGACTGGAGTACCGGCGGAAGGGGTTGAGTTACTGCGTTACTAGTTGAGGATAGGGTAGGCGGTGCAGGCTTTGAAGACGATGCCACCACTTCAATGGGGGAAGGGGAAGATACTTCAGGCTCGTTATTATCCGAAGCAGATTTCGTTACACGCTCTTGTGAGGGTGAGGATTCTGATACTGGAGGACATGGGGAAGATAGATTAATTAAGTCAGTCGGAAGATTGTTCTGACGTGCAATAGTTTCCTTAGATGGACTAAGAAGATGCTTACGTTTAGATACACAGATATAATTAACAGAATGCAAGAAATCTAAGCATTTGAATGATTTAAACACATTTTCATAATGCTTAAATTTTTCTGCCAGTACTGAAAATTCTNTGAGGGTGAGGATTCTGATACTGGAGGACATGGGGAAGATAGATTAATTATAGATTAATTAAGTCAGTCGGAAGATTGTTCTGACGTGCAATAGTTTCCTTAGATGGACTAAGAAGATGCTTACGTTTAGATACACAGATACAATTAACAGAATGCAAGAAATCTAAGCATTTGAATGATTTAAACACATTTTCATAATGCTTAAATTTTTCTGCCAGTACTGAAAATTCTCTTCCTATTTCTGCAAAACCATTTCTGGTTTGCCTAAATAGCTTGAAAAGGTCAACTTCGGTAGACATGCACTTTACGCAAGACCAGCGAATGCCCTTGCCATCATCAGGTTCATTCATTATCTTTTTGGACTAAAATCTGAAAAGTGTCAAAATGTCAGAGCGTAAGCAAAATGCGCTCACTAAAAGAGAATAACAGGAAAAGTAAAGGAACGCAAAAAACCAAATTTTTTGTCCAAAGAATGGCAACAACAAAGCTAACGTCAAATAAGAATGTAAATGTATGTACAAAACACCTTCACACAAGCACAAGCACAATAAACACTTTCTATATCAATTATTTTTTGCCTCCTTCCAATTTCAATTCACTTTTTTACTTTTTAGATTATTCTCACTTTTTTCGTATTCTTTAATTTCAGTTAATTTAAATTCAGTCGAGTTTGACACTTTTCAGGATTTTGCCAAAAATTCTTCTGACTAAATCTGACTACTTCGGACTGATGAGAGTCACTCTCACCGAGTGTTGCTCTCTCATTTTTGCTGTCATTTCCGAGTTAAGGAACGCTTTTTGGACTAAATCTGACATGGCGTAAAATGGGTCCATCAGGGGATTTTTATCTTCTGAATATGCTCATAATTATCCAGAGAGGTTTCCAAACGTAGCAGCAAATTTCGGGGTAGACTGTTATCCCAGTCTATTTTGGTTAGCCAGATCTCCTGCATGAAGATCTTTGCTACCACTGCAATTGGTCTGAGCCATCCAGCTGGGTCGAACAATTTTGCTACGCAGGATAAAACCTCTCATTTGGTTATTCTTACAATTCGACGTACACTTCCTTAGGGGGAAGCTGGCGGTGTTAAGAGCTTCAATTACCTCATCTCGCATTTGTATCGTAGTTGTGCAACCGTGGTCTCCAGTCAGGACGTCATCAACATACATATACTGTTTCAAAATCTTTGCTGCCAGTGGAAATCTCGTTTTCACATCATCTGCGAGCTGGTGTAGCGTTCTTATTGTCAAATGTGGAGCCCTGTTTACTCCAAATATCACGGTCTTAAGTTCGTAATCTTTAAGTTCTTCGTCCGGAAATTCTCTGAAAAGAATTCTTTGAAATGGGGTATGCTCCTGATAGAGCATAATTTCCCTATACATCTTCTCGATGTCTGCATTAAATTAAAAGTAACCAAACCAAATCCGCTTGCAGAATAGGCGCGGGGTATAATATGTCATTTAAGCTGACTCTATTTGACGTGGGACAAGACGCGTTAAACACTACTCGCACCTTCGTCGTTATGCCGTCCGGTGTCACAACGGCGTGATGTGGTAGCTAATATGGCCCGTGTGCTGGTTGTTGCGTTGTTTTCCTCACGGGGCACATATAGTTGAGCTCGATATACTGCTTGAGAACCCGGCCGTACTCCGTTTTCAACTCCGGCTTCCTGATATAACCGTCCTCACTGCGCAGGAATTTCAGTGCTGCTCCACTCCTTGAAAGACCGAGGTTGATTTCGTCTGGGAATTCCTCACGAAACGGTCGTCTGCGCGTACAACTCCTCACAAAACGCATCTTCGGGGTTAATTTTCCTTTTTGTGGAAACTTCTTGTAACTCCCAAAACCCAGTTAGCTGGCGGGTTGGAGTTTCTGTGCCGTAAGACACAGAAGTAGTGAAACTCCTTGTGGTCGTAGGTGGTACTGGTCCCGTCAGAATCTAGCCAAACACTAGTCATCGAACGCATCCTTCACCTTGACCCAAAGCGCCTTCAGTTCCTCCTTTTGGATCTCCAGCGAAAAAATGGATTGGCTGCTACACGGCATGTTATTGAAGCCCGCTTCGAATTCCAACAATGAATCACACGCCCGCGAAAAATCATTAACATTGGCCATCTTTTAAAAATTAATTTAATTAAAACGAAAAATTGAAAAACAAACGTCAATTGTACCACAGAACCTCGGGGGAATTTACAATTTATGNACGAAAAATTTAAAAACAAACGTCAATTGTACCACAGAACCTCGGGGGAATTTACAATTTATACGAAATATAAACAACGGCGACAAAAAGATGCTATCGCAAAAGTGCATAGAAAAATAACTTTCTTTAATATATTTAAACCTTCAGTTAATATATACAAACTATATTCAATTTAAATTTTATTTATTAAGTCAAACAAAAAGCCTTATTATGGCTCGCAAAATTCGACGGGTTATTTGAACCAAGCTTATATCCAAACAGTTTTCTCTCAGTGTACCGCACAACCTGAGTGATTCTTAAAAAAGATCTATATAATGTGGTCCATATACGGGCCTTCTGCCTCAACCACCTTCTCTCAATATTTTAAAAATCACGTCAAACACTTTAAAGGTAGCGCGGTTTAAAACGTAGAACTTACAACCGTAGGAAAACTCAGAAAAAATGAATAAAAGTCTTTGTTTACTTTATATAATAACAAAGAAGCTATAAAAAATTCAATAATTGTGGTTGTCGAAACTTCGACGACTTGATTTGAGTTTTTCTCAAAAAAAAAAAAACGCTTTTTTGTTTGTAACGGACGCTGAGTCCCGCTATCCGTGGAACAATTTCACTCTCTTCTTTCTTTCTTTTCTCCTTTTTTTAATATACATATATAAACACAACGGTGTGTGGGTACGGTTTTCCAGGAATTCCCGCTATTCCTCCACCACTTTACCGTTCGAATTTCGGGAAAACCGTTTATACGATATTTATTTTCGCAAATATACGTTATATTTAATTTTATTATATATACGTATATTTAATTTTCGCAAATATACGCATGATAAAAACATAGCAAGGTAGAACCGTTCTCTCAATTTGTCGGCCATAATTTTTTTTTTGAAGTTTGCCAACATTTTAAAATCATATAAAAGTGAAAATAAAAAATTGAAATTGTTCGAAATTGTTGTTGCTTGAGATTGAAAATGAAAATGTGTGTGTGAGTTTGTGAGTACATTTAAAAATTAAATTGTTTGGAAACGTCAAGAATTTTAAAAGTGACTCTCAGCGGTTCTACCTTACTATATTTTTATCATGAATATACGTATATTTAATTTTCCTATTATAAGGAGAGCAAACTTTTTCGATAAAATAAAGTAGCTTTAAAAAGTACTTCCAAAAATTGTAATGTAACAGTCCACTGTTGAAACATTTATAACTCCTAAACAACAGGAGATATAATATATTAAATATTGCCACATCTTAGATCTGATCCAGTACTCCATTAACTTACAGGTTTTTACACGAACTTGCAGGAAAAACTGATCCCGTACTCCAAGTTCCTCCAAAATCCTGCAAATGAGAGCTACTTCTGGAGAGGTGTGTATATAATGAAGATTCAAGATTTTACCCGAACTTTTTTTTCTGGTAAAATCTGCTTGACGTTTTTACAGGATAATGCTTTTTTTGTTCCCGTAATTTTTGTTGTTACTCACTTTTTACTCTCACTTCAGAGAGTAATTTTGCTGTTTGATATTTTTACAGGATTTTACACGAAAAGTATTGCATCAGAGCTATTTACTTATGCTTTCAGATGCAGGAAGAAAAACTATCCGAAAGTTATATTCTAGCGAGTTTCAGCGGTATTTGAAAAGCACTGTGAGCCAAATATATTGTAACAGTAGGCGATTTGGGCCATAATGTCAGTTAGCACAGAAGAGAAATGACTGGCGTGCTGTTTTGGACTCGGCCAAAATCGCTTAGGCGGTTACAGCGCCAAATAAGAAGAAGAAGGCGATTTGGGCCATATGATCATTTTCTTTAATTTATAGTCAGGAGCAATCAGCATGAATCGGAATATATTTATAATAAAAACCTATAACGAAGGAGCAATTACATTGTAAAAAAAAACAAAAAGTTGTGGTTCTGATATTTTGGCCCGTTAAGAAGCCCGGGCCCGGGGCATTCACCCCATTCCCCCCTCCTTCTCTTGATTATCCATGTGTCTCTTGCGTCTCTCGAAATTTTCCAGCAACTTGATCTTGAGCGCTTCCAGGTAAGGCAAAGCATCACGTGACTCAATTGCAACCACGGAGTTCTCGAAATCGTAACTTAGGCTATTCAACAAGATGATTACCAGTGGTTATATCCACTTCAAATAATTTTTCACGATTTCAGAGAAATTTTGAAGACGATCAGTCATAACAATATTTTCAGACATTTTAGGAGATAATAACTTTCGAAACAACAAAACTTTCCTTACAGGACCTTGTGGAACAAATTTTTGTTGTAAAACTGTCCATGCTTCTTTTGATGCCATTTTTTACTAATCCTAGCTGTGACCGCTTCATGTTTAACAAAATTGCTGATAGCGCCTTCTAATCCTTGCCATCCCAAGCCAAAGAGTTTCCTCTGCCGTGTTGTGTATTGCGCCTTGGTATCGATCCATCGACGTATCCCCATAAATCTAGACTAATGAGGACACAACGATTGTGCACCCTCCATCCATCGAAGTTATTTATTTCCTCTAACTTTTCAATTTGATATAGTGAAGACATCCTTCATCCTGAAACGTGTGCCCATAACCTTTGTAATGGATGAAATGAATAAACTAACTGATTCGAATGAAATCACAAAGACAAGAGAAGAAAAATGTTATTTTATATGACAATATCAAAATCGTTCAGGCAAATACATAAGATCGTTTTGATTATTATACAATGGAGTTATTTCTAAACAAGTATTTAAAAACTAACTTCAAAAAGATCGATAATATCGGATTGCGCGACACCTAGCGAAAAAAGTAGTCGGATTCAAATCCGATACCGAGAACATCGGAATACGCGACACAGCTGATTATTTCAGAAACTTTTTCAAATTCCAACGGAGTTTGAACTTTGCTAACTTTTCAGATAGGAAATTTCATTCTTAACCAGGCATTATAGTAAATTAATTGGAAAAGTTTCGGTTTATGGGATTGGGAATAAAACAACATATGTTACTCCTTTATTTCACGCCTTTATTCTTCTTTACCGCTTATTGAAAGTATTTAGGCAAAAAGGATACTTTTTCCGGCGGGTGGTTTAAAATTGAAAAAAATATATAAAATAAGGGCCTGTGNATGGGATTGGGAATAAAACAACATATGTTACTCCTTTATTTCACGCCTTTCTTCTTCTTTACCGCTTATTGAAAGTATTTAGGCAAAAAGGATACTTTTTCCGGCGGGTGGTTTAATGTATAACTTAAGACATCTCGTATATATATATATATATATATATATATATATATATGTGTGTGTGTGTGTGTATGCATTCGTATATAAAATATGTTTCTTCTTCTTCAAGGTATATTGCGATTGTCCATCCTTTGAAAAGGCGAACGTCACGACGGAAAGTGCGCGTTATCCTACTTCTGATTTGGGTTCTTAGTTGTTTATTGGCAGCACCTTGTTTAATGTATTCCAGCACAATGACAAAAAGGTAATACAGTAATAATAAGTTATTAAATCTTTTTTTAAACTGACGGCCTTATTTGTATATTCAGCTTTGCTTTCATTTTGATTGTTTGTTTAGTGCAGAGACCGAAAATAAGTGGTCCACATTAAACATATTGTAACTTTTTTTTTATCATTAATCATTTATTTTTTACTTTTTGTGATATATCACTGTGAAAGCGTTTTATGCGAGGGAGCTTACGGTGAATGACTGTGAGCAATGGAATCGCTAACGAGAACAAAGGCCAACCGACGATATTTATGCAATTTTTTTGGTTGAAAAGGTGGGTTGGGAAATCGAATTATAGTTCAGAGAAAATATATGGCCCAAATCGCCGAAAAGGAAACCAAGGGGAACAATTTTTTTTTTCAGGTTTCGCAGATTTTGGATTATATCTGGGTCATACATATTATGAGGTATCGGACAACATCAATATGAACACGAATCTCCTTCTCTTAATCTTGAAATACCTTTAAATAAACGAAAATTTAAAAAACACAGCATGAAACTAAAGGTTAGTTTATTTTTAATGACCACCATTTTTTGCAGTATACTTGCTTCTCTATGCTTTTCTTGCATTATTTTGAAGTTAATAAAAAAGTATTCGAAAAAATCAGCGATTAGGTTTCTATATGAGAATAAAGTCGGCAGTATTATTTAATGTAATGTAACAATATAAAATATTAAATAGTTTTTTGCGCGGAATTCACCAGGCTAAAAAAGGGAAAGTCTAGTTTTCTTCGAGCACTTTCAGCCTTATTTCACAGTTAAATAAAATAGTTCTATATACTCTTCATTATCAATGTCTTTTCGGTGGAAAGATATTGTAACGTAAAAGTCTCTTTTACTAATTGAATTTTTAAGTAAACTTTTTTTCTTATTTAGTTCGAGATATGGCTCATTTTACAAGCAACATTGGAAACTATTCAACGTGTTATTGTCCCATAGTTAAAATTTTTATTTTTTCTAACTTATATAAACTTAGAAGATAAGAATTACGTTAAAAAAAATAAAAAAGTGAGAACTACTTACATTATTTCAAAAAGGAACGAGCTCAAAAGAAGCGAAATAAGAAGCTAAAAGAAGAAGAAGATTTTCCGATTAAATAATAAAAAATCTATTGGAATTATTTCACGTATTTTTCTAGTACTATTATTATTCTTCAAAATGCCGTGTCCTCGAATCTAGCATTTGAAGGGTAAGAATAGTACTAAAAGGCATAGAGCAAACAAAATAAGCCATTAAAGCCGTTTTCGTGAATTTAACCGGGAAAAACCTCAACATCTTAGCGTAGTTCTAATATCGAGCTCGAGTTCTACGCAGAAAATTGCTTCGGAAACGACCTTCAGCTGCACAGCATCAGGAACTTTGAAATCTTTATTCATAATGACACTGTACGGCAAAATCAACTTTTTTTCTGGGTATTGGACCAAACCAGTTTTTGTTAAGAGCTTGAGTCATAGGTAAAACAGTGACTTCTCCGTTTTTCGATGTTGGCTTCCGAAATCGAAATATGGGCCTTCGAAGTTCGAAATAGGATCTTTGGTAAAAAATTATATTTAACTATTGCATGTAAATAACTAAAAACCTAAAAATATAGACGTAGTCCTCCTTTTGCTCTTATTTGAATAGTATATAACATTTTTTGTGCAAATTTATATTACAGGTTTTATAAGGGGTCAAAGTTCAGGTCTTCGAAAAATTATATTCCTTATATTGCAAAGAATTTTGAACTGATTTTTAAAGTTATTAATTGATATCGTTGTAAAGGTGATTAAACCCCCTTTCTTTCGATATGCATATTTGTATACTTCGCATATAAAAATTTTAGAAAAACACATTTAAATGAAAAAATACCTTTTTTTATAAAAGAAAATATTTTAAACAAAAAAATTATTAACAGTTTTTTAAACAATTGGTATCGTTGTAAAGACAATTAAATCCCCTTTCTTCTGATATGCATATTTGTATACTGCGTATATAAACAATTGAGAAAAACACATTTAAAGGAAAATACCTTTTTTTATAAAAAAAATTTAAACAAAAATTTATTGGCCGATTTTTAAAAGGTTGCTATCGTTATAAAGGCGATTAAACCCCCTTTCTTTTGATATGTATATTTGTATACTTCGTATATAAGAATTAAAAAAAAACAACATTTAAAGGAAAAAATACCTTTTTTTGTATCGCTATAAAGGCGATTAAACCCCTTTCTTCTGAAATGCATATTTGTATACATCGTATATAAAAATTTGAGAAAAACCACATTTAAAGGAAAAAATAACTTTTTTTTTATAAAATAAAATATTTTAAACAAGAAAATTACCAACCGATTTTTTTTAACAATTGATACCGGTGTAAAGGCGATTAAACCTCCTTTCTTCTGATAGGANTTTGTATCGCTATAAAGGCGATTAAACCCCTTTCTTCTGAAATGCATATTTGTATACATCGTATATAAAAATTTGGANGAAAAACACATTTAAAGGAAAATACCTTTTTTTATAAAAAAAATTTAAACAAAAATTTATTGGCCGATTTTTAAAAGGTTGCTATCGTTATAAAGGCGATTAAACCCCCTTTCTTTTGATATGTATATTTGTATACTTCGTATATAAGAATTAAAAAAAAACAACATTTAAAGGAAAAAATACCTTTTTTTGTATCGCTATAAAGGCGATTAAACCCCTTTCTTCTGAAATGCATATTTGTATACATCGTATATAAAAATTTGGAAAAAACCACATTTAAAGGAAAAAATAACTTTTTTTTTATAAAATAAAATATTTTAAACAAGAAAATTACCAACCGATTTTTTTTAACAATTGATACCGGTGTAAAGGCGATTAAACCTCCTTTCTTCTGATAGGAATATTTGTATACTTCGTATATAAAAATTTGAGAAAACACTTAAAAGGAAAAAAGTACCAATTTTTTCTTATAAAAAATATTTTAAACAAAAAAGTTACTAGTTAGTAATACAATTAAATTGGGGCTCCAGGTTCTTGGTGCTGTTATCACACGTGATGCAGTGCTCTGGATCAGGGGCTGTCGATGGCTCAAGACCGACCATACGTGGCGAAAAGTCACACCCTGCGAGAGGTGCCCCTGCTTTTACTGAATATGGCGGATCTAGAGAGAACAACTCGATAAAATCCGTAAGTCCAGGTGTTAATCGGACCGTGCCACGGACTGAATGGCACTACGTTAATGTGTCTTTTTACGGTGTACTCCAGTCACGTGGCGCCGTCTGGTTTTATTTAGTCTTTCCGGGGTACCGGGGCTCTACCTCGGATGACCTCTCTCTTCCCTCTAATAGTGGGCAACAGTCAGCAGTTTCAGAGGTGCACGCGATGCCCAACGAGATTGCTGAACAAATGGCGATCGCAGCGGACAAACTGGGTAAAAATTCAAACGACCAAGGTGCTCAACCCTCTCGGGACGCTGTAATGGACGAAATGGAATTTGATCCAAACGGCCTTCTCAGCAACCCGGTGGCCATGGATGTCGATATTGCCAACATGGGCTCTGGTTCAAATGGCAACGACATCCAAATACCCACAGAGGAGGAGGCGCTCTTATCATCACAGCAGGAGGAAGCTAGTACTCCTAAAAGAAAACTCTCTGGAGCAGTTAAAAGGCGCTACAAATTCTACCTCTCCAGAGGTGTCAGCAAAAGCGATGCCAAACGGCTAGCCATTATTTCGATGGCAAAAGGAAAGGCCGAACTGGCTTTGCTGGCTGGCACACAGCTTAAGAGGAACCAATCGGTGAACCTCACATCTTCCCCGGGGGAGAAATCTCCCAAACGGAAACCAGGTCCAGCTGACAAAAGAGCCCATATGGAGCCAAAGGAACCTAGTGTCAAGGCAACATTTGCCGATGTCACAAAGGCGCCGACCTGTCAGGCGGATGGTAATGGGGTTAGGTTAGGGTTACTCCCTAAAGGGTACCCTAAAGCACTTTGGTCCTTAGACCAACTACAGGCCATTCAGGCTGCCGTCCTGGAGGACGTGAGGCGGCACCGAAAGGGCTCTGTGAAGCCCAAGTTTAGCGGTTGCACCTTCCGTCCGGGATGGATGTCAATTGGCTGCGGAGACACTGGAGTGGCTGCGCAAGGTATCCCAAACCCTAAAGCTTTGGAAGGGCGCGGAAATTGTGGCAATGAATACCACTGACGTGCCCAAACCCAGTGTCTACGTTGGGTACTTTCCGGAGCCATCAATCACTCCAGTGGACAGTAGCGTTGGCCTTGTCGAGTGTCAGAACGAAGGGCTGCGGGTAGGCAGCTGGAGGGTGCTCAACAGGGTACAGAAAGGACCCACCACTGAGCTCACTCTAACGGTTGACCCGCACTCAGCTGAGACACCCGACAGGCTGGCATACCTAGTAAATTATGGATATGGCAGGGTGCGCATCCATAAAAAAGGGAAGACCACTGAGTCGTCAGACCCGAAGGGTACACAGCCTGCTATAGCCAGTTCCTCCTCCACTGCACAAAGTTCGTGCATCAAAAGGGACCTTGAGGTTCCAAGGACGTGCCCATGGGATTGTAAAGGTTACCTTCAGAGCAGTCAGGGGCAGCGTAGAAGGAAAAAGTACCTGTCCAGGAGTCCACAGAGCGGCCCTGCTGCTCAGAAGACACTCCTGGCACGGAAAAGAGGGTACCTTCCAGCCTAGAGAAATCAAAGGCCCCTTTCGACCAAAATCCCTTCCGTCCTCCGCTAAATGCGAATCGGAGGCAAGGTCGAGGGGAGATTTCGATCGAGGAGAAGACCCTGATGGCCACCAATAGGGGGAAAAAGATGGCCCAGCGGGCTTCAAGGCCGAAAAATGGCAAACCCCCCAAGCGATAGGCCTAGGCACATCAAGTGCCTGCCAGTGAACCTCCATCATGCAAAGGCGGCCTATGATGTCTTATGCAGGAGCTTCAAAACAGAACCCTTGGATGTCCAAGAACCGTGGGTTTTCGCCGGGGCTATTAAAGGCCTAAACGACTGTGATGGTAAGATAATTTACGATACCAAACACTGCAGGCCCAGAGCGGCCATATTACTACGTAATAACATGACTTTTGTTCCCATTTCAGAGTTGACACAACAGGACTTAGCTGCTGTATGGACTAAAGTGCCCACTCAAATGAGAGAACAAGAGGTCCTTCTCGCTTCAGCTTACCTCCCAGGCGACAGCTGCGAGATGCCCACAAAGGAAGTAATAGCCCTAGAGGAGTACTGCAGAAGGAGAAAGCTGTAACTAGTAAAGAGCTGCGACGCCTATGCCAATCACTGTGTTTGGGGTAGCTCGGACACCAATTCTAGAGGTGAGTCATTTCTTGAATTTATCACTAAGAACAATTTATTTATTCTTAACCGGGGCAATGAGCCGACCTTTGTCAATGCTATAAGAGGGGAGGTTCTAGACAGCGTTGCCAGGTTGACGTTTTCAACGTCATTTGGACGTTTTTTGTATCCTGTTGACGTTTGGACGTTTTTTGTGTAAAAAATGACGTTTTTTAACTTCCCAGTAATTTTTCTTTGTTACTAAATCTTATAAGTAGAACTGATTTTGAATTATTTTCTTAATAAATCTTTACAATCTTTGTGTTTTGCTGCAGGTGCTTCAAAAGATTTTTTTCTGGATTCTTGGACTAAGGATCCCGTGTTCAAAGGCTGGTTGTGTAAACACTTGAGGTTACGAGGCTTGCTGTAATATTTGCAATTGCACATTTAAAGCCAATTCAGGAAGAGCCGATCTATTGCAGCAGGTACGCTCGCAAAAACATCAAAAAAGCTGTGCAGCATAAAACGTCGGAAAAAAGTAGGCGACTTTTTAAGACTTCATTGAAAATGTAATGAACACAAAATAGACTGAAATATTAGGTCCATTCAATAACTTTTCCAGTAAGTACTTGCAGCGAGAGCGTAAAAGAAAAATAGGGAGGAAAATTGAGAGCAAGAGAAAATTTTCAGAAAGTTATTGAACGAAAAACTAGTAAAAGCTTGCAACTTAAGCCATTTTGACACTTTCTGACGGCTAAATTTTGGCGCCCAATTTTCTTTTAAATTGGGAATAGTTCGCATCGTCATAAAAATAAAAAAATATACAATAGATTTAAATTTTTCATCCATATTTTCATTTCACTAATTATGTTTCATCAAATCATCCTCTTGAACAGTTTGTTTACATTTGAATTTGAAACATAACCTTACTTTTTGACTCCTGCAAATTCCTGCTAGTAAAATTTTTACTTGCAAGAATTTGCAGTTCTCTCGGGTTGTTACGCTCTCGAATTCGCTCACTCTTGCAAATATTTTGGATTATTGAATGCATTCCCAGTAAAAACTTGCAAGTACTTGATATTGAATGGACTTATTGCTATGCTCCTTCTTAGCAGACCGTAATTTAGCATTTTCGACAACCGAGCCCCTAACCAAATGTCTACAAAACAAAAGATTATTAAAAATCAACGCGATTATTTAGCCCCTTTAAACTTGCACATTATTGCCCTGAAATTTAATGGGCTATGAAACTGCATACTCAACAAAAATTCTAAAAACTCTGAATAAAAGTTGAAAATCTAGCTGAAAATTTGCAGATTGTTAATAATTTTTGCACAATTTTTGTGGATTTATATTTTGTTTGTTAATGAGCTTGGCTTTTATGGAAAAATAATAAACATTAAACAAACGAAAGAGAAACAGCCGAAATCGATCAAACTATCGATGACTTAATCAGCTGATCACACCAGTTTACAATGAATTTTAAATGTGCTCTGTCGAAATGACATTTTAATATACATTACGTACATATCGAGCCCTAACCGCCAAAATAACGTATGCGACAAAATTTTCTTTTTGATGCAGAAATCCACCTAAATGCTCAAGGAATATTTCTGCATCAAAAAGAAATTTTTGAAAAAAATGTCGCTTACGTTATTTTGGCGGTTAGGGCTCGATATGTACCTTTGTATACAATAAAATTTAATAAGAACAATCTTTTGTACATTCAATTGAAAAAGACGTTTTTGGGTAGGAAATGACGTTTTTTCAGACCAAGAGGGACGTTTTCTCATGCCGAAGACCTGGAAACACTGGTTCTAGACTTGACAATTTCCTCAACTAGCGTGTCGACCTTTATCTCTAATTGGCATGTCTCAAATGAGGTATGTATGTCGGACCACCGGCATATTCGATTCAATATAGAAGTCCAAGGAGTAACAAACCATGTTTACAGAAATCCCAGGAAAACAAACTGGGAACTCTTTCCCTCCACATAGAGCGGGAAGTGAATGGTTCTACGACACCAATTTCATCCGTCTATGAACTTGAGGACGGGGCGAGAACGTTCCAAGATGTCCTCAAACAAGGTTTTGAAGAGAGCTGCCCACTGAGAACCAAGAAGTCTCAAAGTGATGTCCCCTGGTGGAACGATTCTCTCGGAAAACTAAGGAAAAGAGCCAGGAAACTTTTTAATAGGGCAAAGTCAACAGGTGAATGGACCGCCTACAAGTCAGCCCTAGCCGCTTACAACTGTGAGCTCAGGATGTCTAAAAGGGCTACGTGGCGTGAGCACTGCGGAAGTATTTCCTCTCTTACAGAGGTGCATCGCCTTCAGAAGGCCCTTAAACTAGATCATCTGAAAGTCCTATGCACTTTGAAAAGACCAGATGGTACCTACACTGGCACCCCGGAAGATACCAGCAGGCTTCTGTTGGAAACCCACTTCCCGGGAAATATTCCCCAAGGCACATGTCTTTCAGCAAACACGACGAACGCTGTGTGCGCAAACAGGAGGACAAGAGGCCTAGAAGGAAGAATCGTCAGTTTGGAAAAGATATCGTGGGCCATTTCAACCTTTAGTGCATATAAATCCCCTGGTCCAGATGGTATCTTCCCATGCCTGCTGCAGCAGAGCTTGGGCTTAATATCAGGGCCACTAGTCAGATTGCTGAGAGCAAGTCTCTTACTTGCTCACATACCAACAACATGGAGTGAAGTCAAAGTGGTCTTTATACCCAAAGTGGGGAAAAACTCAGCACAACTCCCAAAGGCGTATAGGCCAATTAGCCTCAGTTCCTTTCTAGTAAAGACATTAGAAAAACTTATTGACTTTCACATAAAGGATAACTTTCACAGGAATAAGCCTCTGTGTCAGAGTCAGCACGCATACCAGGCAGGCAAATCTACTATTACTGCAATACATAGCCTAACTCAAGT
This sequence comes from Rhagoletis zephyria, assembly GCF_001687245.7. NCBI lineage: Eukaryota > Metazoa > Arthropoda > Insecta > Diptera > Tephritidae > Rhagoletis > Rhagoletis zephyria. The sequence continues at coordinate 204,557 of NW_016157250.1, forward strand.
CATTGAAAAGGCATTGCGGTATAAACAAGTAGCTTTCTGTGCATTCCTGGACATATCAGGTGCTTTCGACAATACGTCTTATGAAGCAATATCGACAGCTATGATACGAAAGGATATTCCTGGCCTTCTAACGGATTGGATCATAAGCATGTTGAGATCCAGAACTGTAATAGCGGAACTAGGAGACAACAGGCAAGCAGTAACTGTCACCCGTGGCTGTCCTCAAGGGGGAGTCCTATCGCCCCTACTTTGGACACTGGTTGTTGACGAACTTCTTGTAAAGCTAAATGGCAATGGATTCAAGGAATTTGGATATGCAGATGACCTAGTCATCTACGTTGTCGGCTGGAATGAGGACACAATTTTTTCCAGATTGCAAGCTACGCTCAGTCTAACGGAAGACTGGTGTACTTCAAAGGGATTGTCAATAAACCCGCAGAAGTCCACCGTTGTTAATTTTACCAATAGAAGGAAAGTCAACTTGACTAAACCCACTTTGGCAGGGACAGAAATTGAGTTCTCAGAAGAGCGAAGTATCTAGGGATATCTCTGGACAAGNCTTTGGCAGGGACAGAAATTGAGTTCTCAGAAGAGGCGAAGTATCTAGGGATATCTCTGGACAAAAGGCTCAATTGGAACTCACATCTCCTTAACATTACCTACAAGGCTACAAGGGCGTTTTATGCCTGCCAGAGACTCCATGGTAAAACTTGGGGAATATCACCCAAACTAACGTATTGGTCTTTCAATACGGTCGTGAAACCTGTTGTCACATATGCGGCACTGGCCTGGTGGCCAAAAGCAAAGAAAGCAAGTGCGTGTGCCACCTTGAGCAAGCTACACCGCTTGATCTGTGTGGCCATCACAGGAGCTATGCGCACCTGTCCAACGGATGCCCTCGGTATAATTACAGGCATTCCTCCTCTATCTATTCACATAGAAAATGAGGACTGCTGGAGCTCCATACGGCTGCCCAATGTAATCAGCATGAAGAGTGGAGATCTTTGGAGCTACTTGGAGGTTCTCAAGCCTTTCTGGATGATCCCGCTATCAAGTTCACAGATATCATGCTACCGAAATTATCCTTTGATAAGCCCTACAAGGTCAGAATTCCTGAAAGGGACTGCTGTAAAGCGATAATATCTATGATTGACAAAGGGTCCCAAGTATGGTATACCGATGGATCAAAGATGGAAGACGGGAGTACTGGGGCGGGCGTGCTTGGACGAAGATTCCTGAAAAGTCTGCCAATGGGCTCATACCCAACCATATTCCCGGTGGAGATCTTCACAATCAAAGTCTGTGTTCGAGAAANCAGAAAAGTCTGCCAATGGGCTCATACCCAACCATATTCCAGGCGGAGATCTTCGCAATCGAAGTCTGTGCTCGAGAATGTCTTCGGAGAAGGACAAACGGGGCCAGAATAAATATTATGTCGGATAGCCAGGCAGCACTAAGGGCCTTAGACTCATTTAGAACGACATCAAGGCTTTTGGACAGTTGTAAAACTTTTCTGAATAGCCTACGAGCCCATAATAGAGTTACGCTGTGGTGGGTCCCTGGACATGAAGGGTTTGAAGGCAACGAAAGGGCTGACTATATCTCAAACCGTGGGGCCCAAACGCGAATGCATGGTCCCGAGCCTTTCTGTGGTACATCTACAGGATACACTGCAGAACTACTTAGGAGTTGGGAGGAATCTCAGATTGCTGCCCACTGGCGTAAGTCAAAGGGAATGAGACAATCAAAGAAATTCATAACTCCTTCCAGGAGGAACTCAGAAAGACTCCGTGAACTCAGCCGGGAGGGTCTTCGGACTATTACAGGCTACCTGGCTGGACACTGCAAGTTTAGGTACCATCCAAACAAAATGGGGCTTTCTGTAGAGACGGACTGCAGGTTCTGTGGGCTGGCGGAGGAATCCTCAGAGCACATTCTATGTGACTGCCCGCTATCATGAATAGCAGACTGATGCACCGTGGGGAACGATTGTTACGTGAAAAATCAAAAACCAGGGTGTTTTTATATTTTTATATGCCTTAGACTTCTGTTACATATACTTTTGCTTTATTTTTAACAGGGCTGTGGGTGAACAAGAACGAATTAATGCTTAAAACACTAATAATTATTTGTTTTATTTAAATGCGGTATTCAATTGTATAACTAATTAGTAATTTTTCTGTAAATTTTTTTTATAAGAAAAAATTGGTATTTTTTCCTTTTAAGTGTTTTTTTTTGCAAATTTGTATATACGAAGTATACAAATATGCATATTGGACAAAAGGGGGTTTAATCGCCTTAACAACGATGCCAATATTTTTAAAATCGGTGAGTAATTGTTTTGTTTATAAAAAAAGTTATTTTTTCCTCTTAATTTTTTTTTCTCAAATTATTATTCACTAAGTATACAAATATGCATATAAGAAGAAAGGGGGTTTAAATGCCTTTACAACGATACCAATTTTTTTAAAATCGGTTAGCAATTTTTTTGTTTAAAATATTTTTTTATACAAAAAAAAAGAGTTATTTTTTCATTTAAATGTGTTTTTTCTAAAATTTTTATATACGAAGTATACAAATATGCATATCACAAGAAAGGGGGTTAAATCACCTTTACAACGATACGAATTTTTAAAAAATCAGTTCAAAATTTTCTGAAATGTTAAGTTTCTAATTTTTCGAAGATCTGACCTTTGACCCGTTATATCACCTGTAATATACAGCGTGTCGACGTGTAACTGTGACCCCGGTTTTTGAGATATAAAAGGGTCCTTTATAGATTTTGCACATATCTTACTTTAGTTGTATTACTTACAATTATTATTTACAATTGCCAGCAGTTTAAACTTTGTGAGAAAAGTTCATTTGGCACGCAAGTCTTTTTCAGGTGTATTTTTTCTTAAGCTTTGTATGAAAAAAGTACAGAAAAGAAAAAAACTGTATAAGGTTGGTCGAATGAACGGCCGTCCTAGTCACCAGTTCTGAGTATATTCGATTTATGAGTGTGAGGCCTTATGTTGGACAAAAGGGGGAGTATAAGGAACTCAAAATGGAGAAAATTTGCATATGGTCACAGAAGATATGGAATAAATTAACTGACGAAGACCTGCGTGCCAAATGAACTTTTCTCTCAAAGTTTACACTGCTGGCAAATGCAAATAAGGATTAAAATTTAAAAACTAATTAATACAACTAAAGTCAAATCTGTGGAAAATTAACAATAAAATACTTTTTTTCGCAAAATCTGTAAAGGACCCTTTTATTTCTCAAAAAACCGGGGTAACAGTTATTCGTCACAACGCTGTAAGTTTTCACAAACAAATTTATATCTATATACATA
>NW_016157250.1:207921-214466 GCF_001687245.7 Rhagoletis zephyria
CAACAATAATTTGAAAAAATGGTAGAAGTGATAGCTATTTCGGAAATCACCACATTTCCTCATCAGACTTCTTTCAGTAGGATTCGAACCGACGATCCCACTAACTCCGGCAGTTGCCTATGCACCGTGCTAATTTACAAGACTAAATTATCGTNAAAAGTTAAACATTCTAAAAATAGAATTATTAGCAAAAACCAACAATACCAACAACCACATGATCAAGTGAATTGCAGCGGAATAGCTGCGCTTGATTGTGTTGGCATAACAAAAATGAAAATAGTGAAAAAAGCAAAACGATAATTTACAAGGCGTACTTAGCACGGTGCATAGGCAATTGGCTGAGTCAGTGGGATCGTCGGTTCGAATCCTACTGAAAGAAGTGTGATGAGGAAATGTGGTGATTTCCGAAATAGCTATCACTTCTACCATTTTTTCAAGTTATTGTTGCTTTTCCACAATAAATTTTCATTAAAAACGGCCTTGAGCTTAATAAAAATTGTTGAATCTTTTTTTCATTTTTCATTTTTTTTTGGCAGCAGGAGGATTTTTTTCCTTGGCGATTCGGGGCGGCGTGGTAACGGACGGTCGGAGTATACCTAAGGAACTTATTTTCCTCTCAATACGTACATAAATATACATATACGGTGGTATCGGAGGACAAGCGTTGTCGGGCTATACGGAGCATTGTTTTTGGATTGTTCGCCGGCGGAAGATTTGGAGCAAGAACAGATAAGTGTAGTGTTAAGAATTAGGGCGCGGAAAAAGAAACGAAGCTAAAGTGAATATCGAAAAAAAGCGCTTCAAATTAATATTCTGTGTGGTGGCGAGCCTTTTGCTTCGATTTTAGCCTTTTGTTCAAATTGGATATAAAGTACGCTATTAGTTGCATTTTAATTAAGAAAAAAAATAAGAAAAAAATTAAAATAAAAAAAATGCGTGTGTAACACCGTACACATGGTAGAAGTGAAACTACTTAAAAAAGGTGTGAGTACCAGGTACCTACTCACGATATTGGATGTGTAAACATATGTTTACGGTTCGGAAAACCATTACGCGATTGAGTTGCATACATAGGTTTGGTTAGAAATCAAACAATAATTTCATTTCATCTTATTAATTTTCTGATATACATATAATTTATTTATTCATTTTCCGGTAACACCACCTTATATGAATTCGCGCTTCTAGCATCCATAGGACCGGGATGTAATGGAAGTAATTGTATGTTTAACAAATAAATGAAAATGTTTATAATGCAATCAATAGATCCTTACGAATTCGCCATTACCAAGGCACTAAGTAACGTACGCACTTTTGTTTGCAAAATGCATTTATTTAAGTTGAAAGAAGACAAATTCCTTTGTTCGGCATTTATTATTACCCGCTTTCTATCTACCAAGGCGAATACATATATGTATTCTTATCACGAATTCTTATATTCATGATGTAGCAAGAGTGTAAAAACATATAATTACCTTATAAATTAAAAACATAAGTATCACATTTATGCGTAGTACAATTCACGAAATCATTTAATCGATCTGAGTAAAAACTAAGTGCATTAACTCTATTTCGCGTTAATTGAAATCATGAAATGGTATTCATTCATTCAGTTTCTACTCAAACGCATAAAATGATTTCATGAATTGGCCTACGCATAATGGTAGTAAATGACAGAATGAATTACAACAAACACATCCTTTTGACATAATGCAAGCCGAAAACGTTGGTTCAAATCATTCCGCAATCAAGTTGGACGTTTTGCCCACAAACATTGCAATTTTGCGAGCAGTCTCATTGTCAAATCTCATTTTTACAATTTCATAGTTTCGGCTTACATTTACAAAATTCAACGAAAGAACGTACCTATTTCGGCTGAGTTATTCGTTTTCGGTTATTTGGTGTACAAAATAAACGCAAATTAAATGAGTTTGTACAACATGGCCATTAATGTAGCGATAAGTTGTACAACTTGCCAGAAAATCCAAATTTTTTGATCTTTCATACAACCAAGACATAAATTCATTCAACAGGCCCACAAACGGTGCACTCTAGAGCAAAACAACACCAAGTTGAACCAACGGTCGCTACGTTTATGGCGTTCTTTAAGATACATCGGGCGAAAATTTCGACTGCTCCTGTGGCACTACCTTATATAGTTTGGCCTTGCTATCATCCTCACATATGTTCATCAGAGTATTCCAACGAAGGACGAGTTAATACAAGGTGATAGCGAGAGGACTAAACTACTCTAGAAAATTACACGCACAATGACGAACATTAGCCGTGGGTAACACAATGCGGCGCCGCGCCATTGCGCTGATACCGAGAGCTGAGTTACTAGCGTCGACACCGATTTTCATAACTCAGTAACGCAATGGCGCCAGCAAAACCGGAACACTGACAACACCAGGCGGCGCAAAGAACCAGAAAAGAACACACAAAAGCGAAGTGTCACTTGTAAAATGTGCAGCACAAGGCGAATTTTTACAAGGTGGTGTTGCTAAAATTAGCCGCGGTCCTTCTGAATGTGAAAATCTATGTGTTTGTTGTATTTTTGGGTTTTGAACTTGGGTATACTTGAATTTTTTTTGCCCAACCGATACCACCTTGTATTAATTCACCTAAGTTCAACACCGGAACACTGACAACACCGGGTGCCGCAAAGAACCAGCAAGGAACACCCGAAATAGAAGTGTCTCTTGTTAAATGTGCAGCACAAGGCGAATTTATACAAGGTGGTGTTGCCAGAATTCGTCGCGGTCCTTCTGAATGTCAAAATGATGGGCTGTAGCCTGAAGAGGCGAAACACACTCTGCTGATTCGGAGAGTGGCGCTGGAGCTAGTGTGTCAGCGCCAAAAAAATTTGCGCCGTTACCCAAGCCTAACAAACATGAACAAATGTACAAGAAACACATAATTTTTGACAATGAGTACAGTTCGCATTTATATCAACGAGCAGCTTATTAGATTTGTTTTCGTTTGTACTACATATGTGCTTATATACATGTAAACAAACATATGTACATACATAAAAATATATATAGAACCATGCAATCATATGTACATTTATAAAAACATTGCTNAAAACATTGCTGTCCATAAGTGCATACATATGTCCATCAGTACATCAACGAAGCCCGTTTGCTTCATCGCAAATATATCCATACAAACATATGTACATATGTACGAAGGGTTGTAGTTACGCGAAGCACGCTTGCATCATTTATACATATATTGCTTGGTAGCGGCAGAGCTGAAATGCGCAATGAGTTTGTTCATACATACATATATATATATACATACGTGCATTCAAATATACATATATACATATGTAGGTACTCGTAACCGCCATGCGTCGCTTTATTTCTATTTTCCTCTTTCCTATACTACCTAAATCTTCCTTCTCACTCATGTAACGTTTTCAGTTTTAAAAATTTCACTGTCCATTTTTGCGATACCGCCGCCCTTGCAAAAATCGTTGGACCATGTGATCTATTTGTGGTATTTTGGAGTACTTACTAGAGATGTCAAACTATCGATAGTTACACCATCGATAGTTTTGATAGTTTTCAGAAAAACTATCAATATTCACGATAGTCTCGAAAAAAACAAAACTATCGATAGCACTATCGATAGCGCTAAATCAGTTAGGTTGCTTTGTTTTTACAGGATCATAGTGAAATAAATATTGTCTTATAAAAGTTATAATCGTTCAAAATTAAGTAAATGCTTAGCCAAAATACTTCTCTTTTTAGAAAGTTCAACAACAAAAACTAGTTGTACAAACAAAACAGGATTTACCATTGGCATATGTATGTATTTTGGGCTAAATGCGTGCATATTTGAATATGACGTCGGCATCACACTAAAAAACAAAATTTTTAATTCAAATTAAAAAATTCCAATAATTTCAAAATAATTGGTAGAGATGATCGATAGCCCTACTTAACTATCGATATTTTCGATAGTATAAGAAAAAACTATCAATGAGTATTGATAGTCTAAAAAAATTTAAACTATCGATACTATCGATAGTGCCATCGATAGTTTGACAACTCTAGTACTTACAAAAATGCTCCTCTGTCATGCTGTAGCAGACCAACTCGTGTCTCTGCACCATTTTATTGTTACCCCGATCACTGCTCGTGTTTTAACGAAATGTGATTGAAGTTGAGCATTTGAAAGCACATTTTCATGTCTGGCTGTAGCTGAACGTGTAGAGATGCTCGCTGTTAGCTGTTAGCTCCCAGCATGTTCGGGTTCAAATACCGAAAGAGGCAACATGTAATTTTTATACCTTTCATGAGCATGAAATGGTATTATAACTTTGGTCCGATGTTTGTAAGTACCAGAACAAAAAGAGATAGACCCATTAAAATGTATACTTATATGATCAGAACGTCGAGCTGAGTTGATTTATCCATGTCCGTCTGCCCGTCTGTCTGTCTGTTTGTATGCAATCTAGTCTCTCAGTTTTCGAGATATCCGGATCAAATTTGGTAGGTGGGTGTATTTTTATAATGTATTAATCATTTGTCGGAACCGGACCACTATAACATATAGCTCCCATACAACTGATTGTTCAGATATGAGATTTTTCGTTATAAATTCTCGATTTATGCAGCTACGAACATGAAATTTCGCAGCACTTGCACCCATTATCAACAGAATTCTTACAGTGAAAATTACAAAGATCGGGTCACTATAACCTATAGCTCCCATACAACTGATTGTTCAGATATAAAATTTTTCGTTATAACTCCTCCATTTATATAGCTGGGAACAGGAAATTCCGCACTGTTTTCAATAATTATCAACAGAAAACTTACAGTGAAAATTAAAAAGATCGGATAACTATAACCTATAGCTCCCATACAACTGATTGTTCAGATATGAGATTTTTCGTTATAATTCATCCATTTACGTAGCTAGGACCATGAAATTTCGGGCTGCTTTCACTCATTATCAGCAGAAGAGTTACAGTGAAAATAACGAAGATCGGGTCCCTATAACCTGCAGCCCCCATACAACTGATTGTTCAGATATGAGGTCTTTTATCATATTATGTTGTAGTCACCCGATCCTTGTTATTTTCACTGTAAGTATTCTGTTAATAATGAGTGAAAATGGTGCGAAATTTCATGTTCCTAGCTGCATAAATGGATGAGATATGATAAAAGACCTCATATCTGAACAATCAGTTGTATGGGGGCTGCAGGTTATAGGGACCCGATCTTCGTTATTTTCACTGTAACTCTTCTGCTGATAATGAGTGAAAGCAGCCCGAAATTTCATGGTCCTAGCTACGTAAATGGATGAATTATAACGAAAAATCTCATATCTGAACAATCAGTTGTATGGGAGCTATAGGTTATAGTTATCCGATCTTTTTAATTTTCACTGTAAGTTTTCTGTTGATAATTATTGAAAACAGTGCGGAATTTCCTGTTCCCAGCTATATAAATGGAGGAGTTATAACGAAAAATTTTATATCTGAACAATCAGTTGTATGGGAGCTATAGGTTATAGTGACCCGATCTTTGTAATTTTCACTGTAAGAATTCTGTTGATAATGGGTGCAAGTGCTGCGAAATTTCATGTTCGTAGCTGCATAAATCGAGAATTTATAACGAAAAATCTCATATCTGAACAATCAGTTGTATGGGAGCTATATGTTATAGTGGTCCGGTTCCGACAAATGATTAATACATTATAAAAATACACCCACCTACCAAATTTGATCCGGATATCTCGAAAACTGAGAGACTAGATTGCATACAAACAGACAGACAGACGGGCAGACGGACATGGATAAATCAACTCAGCTCGACGTTCTGATCATATAAGTATACATTTTAATGGGTCTATCTCTTTTTGTTCTGGTACTTACAAACATCGGACCAAAGTTATAATACCATTTCATGCTCATGAAAGGTATAAAAATTACATGTTGCCTCTTTCGGTATTTGAACCCGAACATGCTGGGAGCTAACAGCTAACAGCGAGCATCTCTACACGTTCAGCTACAGCCAGACATGAAAATGTGCTTTCAAATGCTCAACTTCAATCACATTTCGTTAAAACACGAGCAGTGATCGGGGTAACAATAAAATGGTGCAGAGACACGAGTTGGTCTGCTACAGCATGACAGAGGAGCATTTTTGTAAGTACTAGAGTTGTCAAACTATCGATGGCACTATCGATAGTATCGATAGTTTAAATTTTTTTAGACTATCAATACTCATTGATAGTTTTTTCTTATACTATCGAAAATATCGATAGTTAAGTAGGGCTATCGATCATCTCTACCAATTATTTTGAAATTATTGGAATTTTTTAATTTGAATTAAAAATTTTGTTTTTTAGTGTGATGCCGACGTCATATTCAAATATGCACGCATTTAGCCCAAAATACATACATATGCCAATGGTAAATCCTGTTTTGTTTGTACAACTAGTTTTTGTTGTTGAACTTTCTAAAAAGAGAAGTATTTTGGCTAAGCATTTACTTAATTTTGAACGATTATAACTTTTATAAGACA
>NW_016157250.1:214491-227718 GCF_001687245.7 Rhagoletis zephyria
TATCTTCCATACATCTGATTGTTCAGATATGGGATTTTACTGTAAAACTCCTTTATTTGAACAGCTAAAACCGATAAATTTCGTAAGATATTTTATAAATAATAATACAAAGTCTACTGAGAAAATCGTCAAAATCTATGCTGTATAAGCTTTATCTCCTATAGCACTGATTGTTCAGATACCAGTTTTTGCGATATATCTCCTTTATGTAGGAAACTAAACCCAATAAATTGTGTTACCGGTTTACATACCGATCACATAGCAGTGAATATCACTTAGATTGGTGCAATATAAAGTATATCCCCCATACCTCTGATTGTTTAGAGGCGATTTTTTATATAAGTATGTAATTCCTCTATCGATGTATGCAGAAATGCAAAATTTGCAGATGTTCATGAAAGGTATGAAGCCTTCGGCATAGCCGAAGACAGCGCTGCTCTTACTTGTTTATTTTTGTTTTTGGTTTTTAATAATTGCGAAAAAGCATCTGTGAAATGAAGAACAAAAGCGTGTACAAACGAAAAAGCAAATCAACAACGTCGTTGTTAATATGTTGCAGTAGTTTTGTGCTTCTCTGATGTAATGCAGAGATGGGCAATATGGTCCTGCCCTAGGACATCGCAATGTTAATTGGACCGTATATTTTATATGAATTGTGGTTAATTTTGGAGTACTCCGTGACCCTTAGGGAGTACTCTTTACATGCATGCATGGAGTAGTCGCGATTTTTGCAGGGGCCTAAGAAGTTTCACTTCAATAAATTAAGAAATACTTAAAGTTAAAAGAAAGACCACCCTAGTGGTAAACATATTTACATACATACATACATTGGCCGCACCACTTTGTTTCGTGTGGAATCTATTGTATACATATACCTACATAGTACATACTTATATTTATGTTTACATATTGGTCGTTGTTTTTACATTTGCTTGTGCCAGTATAGGGCAGCTCACAACCCAGCAGTAAAGTGAGGTATAGGTATTAGAGTACGAAGTGGCCGCGAACTGGTCGGTAGTAAGCGATAACTGGTTTTTATACATACAACGATTTAAAAATTTTTGTTTTCGCGAGTTTTTATTTTCGGTCGTATTCTTAAACTGTTAAGTCGTCGTAATTTTTTTTTCGGTTTTGTTAATTATTTTTTGGAAAATTTTGATTTTGTTCGAACCTTTGATTTTATTTTCAATATTTTGGGTTTTCATTGGGTTTACACTTTGGTTCTTTTTTGACACATACGACATGGAGATTAATCGGTTGTCGCAAGAGGAGTTGTCGTATGAGATGGAGGCTCGGGATCTCCCGGTAGGGTCGGTCGACAATATGCGGAAATCTTTGCGGACGTCAAGGTTGTTAGAAAGGAGAGGGTCGGTAGACCTCTTCCAGGACTACCCCTTCAGTTTCAAGGAGGATCAGGTCGTGGTCGAGCAAAAGTTGAAGGAGGTCGAGTCGTTGATGAAAGAGTTGGCGAAGGGCGCGAAACCGTCGACTGGGGCCAAAGCCATGGCTAAGCTAGAGTGGTGCTTAGCATGGATAGGGCGCGCGAAACCCAGCAACGATGCGGAGATGACGCATTAGTCGAGTTTGAAGAGCAGGTTGATGCTTTACTTGGCTGACTTGCAGGAGGCAGTTGGCGAGGAGGACGAGCCGGAGCGGATGAGTGACCTAGAACGAGGTTCAGCGGTACCAGTTGAGGTGGCCGAAGAGCGGGCTGCGGGTCGGTTTAACCGGTCGGGAGCGTGAAGCCGGAGAATCTTTCAAAGTGAGACGTGCGTTTCGATGGGGAGAAGTCGGGTCTTTCGGTTCACGCTTTTCTGGAAAGGGTAGAGGAGTTGAGTGAAGCCCGCGGTGTGGCTCCTGCTCGACTTTTCCGAGGCGCGGTTGATTTATTTTCGGGGAAGGCACTTCTATGGTTTAGGTCAGTTAGGCGCTCGCTAATAGTTGTGAGGAACTAGTTAGGGAGTTGAAGTTGGAGTTTCTGCCCTCCAACTATGATGACTTGCTGATGGACGGGATACGGCGGCGGACTCAGAGAGCGAATGAGTCCATCGGAGTCTACGTAGCAGCGATGAAAATTATGTTCGGTCGGTTACAGGAGCTCCTGTCGGAGAGTAGGATGCTAGGGATAATTATGGCAAATCTACTACCCTTTTATCAAACGCAGCTGGGACTAATTTCGCCAGGATCGGTTGCGGAACTAGTCGCCTTGGAGTAGAAAATTACAGTCGGTTAGGTCGTCGGTTGAAGCTTTTGTCCCTCCACCCAGTCACAAGGCCAAGGGTCTGTTGGAGCCTGACTTGGCTTATACCTCGGTGGGCTCGGAGGTCGCAGCGGTGGAAGATTCAACGGAGCACGAAGGGTTTAGGGCAGGGTCTAATACCCGCTGTTTTAACTGCAAGCGTTTCGGACATGTTTCAGCCGAGTGCAGGAAAGGTATTAAATGCTATGGGTGTGGCAGGATTGGGGTGATAAAACGAGATTGCCCGGTGTGCAATGAGAAGCCAAGGGGTTCCCAAGGCCCCCAACGAAGTCCCGAGTGTGGTGGTCGGAGGCACCATAACCCGTTTAAGTCGGAGGTTAGGTCGGAACCGAAACNCATGTTTCAGCCGAGTGCAGGAAAGGTATTAAATGCTATGGGTGTGGCAGGATTGGGGTGATAAAACGAGATTGCCCGGTGTGCAATGAGAAGCCAAGGGGTTCCCAAGGCCCCCAACGAAGTCCCGAGTGTGGTGGTCGGAGGCACCACAACCCGTTTAAGTCGGAGGTTAGGTCGGAACCGAAACTGGAGTCAGGGTCGAGGTCGAATGTTTGGTCGAAGTCGGAGGTTCGGTCTAAGAAGTCGGGAAACGGGAGATAGAACCCTGGGACAGCAAGTCAGGTGGTCTAGTAGGGCGAGTTAGTAATCTTGCTAACTCCCAGCTGGCTAAAGTAGGGTTCGGTGATTCAGATATTCGGTTGCCGTATTCGCTTGTCTCGGACGGCTTCGATAAGGGTCCGTATTTGGTTGTGAGGATTTTTGGCTACACTTTTAGGGCGTTGTTGGATTCTGGTGCGGCGAGAACGGTAATTGGTCGGTTAGGTTGGGAAGTTTTCTCCTCTTGGGGCGTTAGGGGGTCTTCATCGAATATGGATGGAGGTCATGTATCGGTGTTAGGTTCGGTTTCGCTGCCAATTTAGGTAGAGGGCAAGTCAGTCCTCGTTGAGTGCCTCATAATTCCTGGTTTACCTCAGAGCGTTATCCTTGGGGTCGACTTTTGGACCAAGGCGAGTATTATCCCGGATTTGATGAAAAGGAAGTGGAGCTTTTCTCGGCCTGAACAGTACTGTTTGGCGGCGATAGTCGATCACTCTGGGTAAGGCAATAGTGCTTTAGATGAATTAGTTGCCCGGGCGTTCAGGGCTATGCCAGAAGGGTTAGATCGAACCCACCTTTTTGAGCATCGGATTAGGGTAAAAGCAGGAGTCGAGCCTGTGAAGCAGAGGTATTACCCGGTGTCTCCCGTCATACAGTCGCGTATAGACGAGGAGTTGAAAGAGATGCTCGATAAGGGAGTAATTGAAAAGTCGCATAGTCCTTGGGCGTCCCCCGTATTAGGCTAGTGCTTTAGATGAATTAGTTGCCCGGGCGTTCAGGGCTATGCCAGAAGGGTTAGGTCGAACCCACCTTTTTGACCATCAGATTAGGGTAAAAGCAGGAGTCGAACCTGTGAAGCAAAGGTATTACCCGGTGTCTCCCGTCATACAGTAGCGTATAGACGAGGAGTTGAAAGAGATGCTCGATAAGGGAGTAATTGAAAAGTCGCATAGTCCTTGGGCGTCCCCCGTAGTCATGATTAGGAAGGAAGATGGGTCTTATAGGTTTGGTGTAGACTACAGGGTTTTAAATAAATGTACAGAGAGAGATAGCTACCCCCTCCCTTATGTTTCGGCGACTTTAGATATCCTAAGGGACGCCAGGTTTCTGTCCAGTCTGGACATTAAGTCGACATATTGGCAAATCCCGGTAGAGGTGCAGTCGAGACCCTTTACAGTTTTTACGGTGCCATGAAGAGGTCTATTCCAATTTAAGCGTATGCCATACGGGTTGCATAACGCACCCGCGACGTGACAAAGATTCATAGATTCAGTTATAAGACCCAAATTAGAGCCCAATGTTTTTGTTTACCTTGATGACATCATCATCGTTACAAATAACCTCGATAAACATCTAGAGATTCTGCAGATAGTTTTAGATAGGTTAACGAAAGCAGGCCTTAGGTTGAATAGGGATAAGTGCAACTTTTGTAGGCCAGAGTTAAAGTATTTAGGCTACGTGGTAGACAAGCACGGTCTACAAGTAGACCCAGAAAAGGTTGAAGCGTTGGTTAACATCGAAAGGCCCAAAAATGTGAAACAGGTTAGGTCTTTTATAGGTACAGTGTCCTGGTACCCAAGGTTTATTAAGGACTTTGCTGAGTTAGTTAGGCCTCTCACCGAATTAACAAAAAAAACCAAAAGTTCGAGTGGAACGAAGATAGTGAACGGAGCTTTAGGGAGGCGAAGGGGCGCCTGGTGACAGCACCCGTTTTGAGCTGTCCAGAGTTTGAGAAGCCTTTCACAATCCAGACAGACGCGTCTGATTTCGGTATAGGAGCACTTTTGACCCAAAGATTTGAGGACGGTGAGAGGGTTATAGCATATTTGAGTAGGTCCCTGAATAAAAATGAGAAAAATTATTCGACGACAGAGAAGGAGTGTTTAGCGGTCTTGTGGGCGGTCGAGAAATCGCGCCCATATGTTGAAGGCGCTAGGTTTACTGTTGTCACTGACCATTATTCTTTGGTTCGGCTGAACAACTTGAAGGATCCTTGTGGTAGGTTAGCGCGTTGGGCGCTGAAGCTCCAGCAGTATGACTTTGAGATTGGCCACCGGAAGGGAAAGGGACATGTGGTTCCGTAGTGTGCCTGTTGCTGAAGTTTCCACTAGGACCCCTGATTGTCGAAGATGATTCGGTCTGTAGAAAAGAGACCCTTATCGTACCCAGCGTGGAGAGTAGAAGGCGGCTGCCTCTACAAATTCGTTAAGTCCAAATTCCCCTCTATTTACGGTGATTCTTTGGATTGGAAAAAGGTTGTTGGTCGAGAGGAGAGGGCTGAGATTCTCAGTAAAAGTCATGATGACCAGTTGGCCGGTCACACATTTGAAGCCTGATAACACACAGCCAGCTGGGGGGTGTAGCATGTATGGTAGTGTACTGTATTATTTTGTACTTGTGCATGATGTTTTGTAGTGATCTGTGTTTCAAATGATCCAACATAAAAGTTCGTTATCACACTCTCATTCACATTTCCCCTATATGTATGTACTAGCAAATGCCTGGCTTGCTTCGCGACGCCTTATAAGAACTTTTACGTTGACCAATACAAAAATGCGGTTGCTATACACAAAAGGTTTGCAATGTAAAATTTATTAGTTTAGGTTGAATGGACTAAAGAGCAGAACCTTGCTTACTCATAGGTCAAGAATAATAGCGCTGAGATAGCATTTGGGTTAAGTACTAATATTCTTCGATGTTATGAGCTCTTATTTCCACCTGTGAGATATCTGTACGTACTGCAAGGTTTGCCAAGAGTGCGTAATCTTCTATAGTCCTCCTGTTCCCAGAATAAAAGTTTACCCGTTCAAACGGGGTCATTGATATTCCTACCGTATTCTTTTTATCATAAAGTTAATACCCGCTACTCCTGGTCATACGATAAAGACGGGGGCCCTAAATATCTCGACTCCGGCGCTATCTGTCGGCACTATTTTTTGCGATGCAGAGCAGAATTTCAAATTCATGTGACGTATTATTTCGAAGTTATGGTTGATTAAAAATGTCACGCCTATGGGAGGTGAATCTCCCTCTGTCAGTTTTCATTTTTTTATACCCTAGATTACGTCCGAGGTCACTCTCTATATACCAGTTAAAGCCCCATGAAAATCTATTCTGTCGTTCCGGAGATTACTGAGTTCAAACAGACAAATAATCTAAAGTTTTATTATAGTATAGATAGATTATTATTGTTATTATTATTATTATTATTATTATTTTTTTTTTTTTTCGTAGGAGAGGGAAATGCTTTATGCACTGGCCGGGGGCGCTAGTCTCTATACTACCTTCCCCGAGTGTGGGACTCCCACCGAAGCGTGTTGGGCTACCCACTAAAACCCAAACTCCCACCGCCCGCGCAAGAATCCCGCATCTGGCACCGCAATTCTGCATGTCTTCAGATGCAGGAGCGCGCTGTTAGAGCCTTGGGGCTGCTCTTTTGTAGGGGCGTTTCATTCGGGTGTCCTCAGTAGAATACCGTCCTCTCGCTTGCAGTGGAGTACGAATTTCACGTATCTCGCAACTGCTTCCCACTTTTCTGCGCTGGAAATCATTATCCCAACTATGTTGTCCGGAGTAATGTCTCCGTGTCTTTCTTCCAACATTCTGCGCGAAATCAAGAAGTGTTCGCAGGTGAAGAATGTGTGGTACACGTTATCTTCGACGTTTCCACAGTAGTGACAGAACGGTGAGTCCACCCTTCCCATTCTATGAAGATATTCTCGGAAGTAACCATGACCGGTGAGGAATTGCGTCAGGTAGAAATCGACTTCCCCATGTGGTCTGTTCAGCCATGTTTGAAGGTCGGCTATCAGGGAGTGTGTCCATCGACCTTTTGTGCTCGCGTTCCAGTTTTGTTGCCACTGCTGGATCAGTTGCTCGCGCGCCCTTGCCGCGGCAGCTGCTCGACCTACCTCGGCACAGATTGTAAATCTCTTTTCGCTCGTAAGCATTAGCTGAATTGGCATGACGCCAGAAATAACTAGAACCAATGACTAGAATAACTNTGGCATGACGCCAGAAATAACTAGAACCGCGTCCGCGGACACTGTACGGTATGCAGAAGCAATGCGTAGTGCCCCTCTGCGCTGTACCGAAGACATTTGAATCCGGTATTTTTTGACTTTCAATGCGTCAGCCCATATTTCTGCCCCGTACAGGAGCACTGATTGGACCGCTGTCATCAGAAGCTTCCTGCGGCATGGCTTCGGGCCGCTCACGTTCGCCATCAGCCGGGTTAGAGCCGCCGTGCTCTACTTAGCTTTTTCACATACTCCATGGATGTGTTCCCAGAATGTGAGTTTGCTGTCAAGCTTCACCCCTAGGTATTTTGTAGACCTAGAAGTCGTCACGAGTTGAGGTCCGACCATTATATTTATAATTGTTGGGATCCGTTTCCTGGTGAGGAGCACGATCTCCGTTTTGGCTGTAGCCAATTGCAGACCGTGATCGCTCATCCATCCACTGACGTTGCGCATGACCTGGTTTAGCTTGAGCTGTGCTAGCTGGACATTTCTTGCTGTTATGACGGCTGCCACGTCGTCCGCGAAGGCGACAAGGAAGGCGCTCTCCGGCATTTCCGTGCGCAACAGACTGTCATACGTGGCGTTCCAGAGGTCCGGGCCAAGTACAGACCCCTGTGCCGCTCCGCCGGTTATACGTCTCTTTCTCTGACCTTGTGTTGTGTCGTACAAAAGCCAACGGTCTCTGAGGTAGTCCCGGATCATATCTAGCAAGTATGTTGGAACCTTGAATGACCGTTCCAAGGCCTCCAGCATATCGTCCCATCTTGCCGAGTTGAAGGCGTTCTTGACGTCCAGTGTGACTAGCAGCACTATTGGCCGCGCCTGGTGGCAGGCTTCTTCGGCCTTATGTACCGCCTCGACTACTTCGCCAATTGCTCCTATAGTTGAGTGTCCCTTCCTGAAGCCATGTTGTCGGGGTGAAAGGCCTCCCTCGCTTTCTATGGCTGACGTCAAGCGTATTTTGAGCAGACTCTCCATCATTTTGCCTGCTGTGTCTAGCATGCAGAGTGGCCGGAAGGATGAAGGAGAGTTTGGGTCCTCTTTGCCCTTGGGTATAAGCACCAGTCTCGCCTTCTTCCAGTGGCTTGGGAAAACCCGGGCCCTAAGGCAGCTGTTGTACATGTTAAGCAGAAGATCAGGGCTCGTTTCCGCTGCTAACCTGATTGCCTCCGCTGGTATGCCATCTGGGCCTGGAGCCTTGCCGGCTTTCATGCTTCGCAGGGCTAGCTTCAGCTCGTCTGTCGAAAACAGTGGTGCCTCGGCTTGCTCCTCGACGAACACTGTGTCGGCTCTTAGTGGGTGTGTGGGAAATAGCGCATCCACTATATTCTTAACTCGGGCCTCATCCATCGCTTGCGATGATGTATGGAACTTTTTCATCACTGTTTTGTATCCCTGGCCTTAGGGATCGCGATCCACTTCGTCACATAGCGCTTTCCAGCAGTTCCGTTTACTCTTCTGTATCTCGGCCCCGAGTGCTTTCTTAGCGCTTTTGTAGGCTGCTGCTCTGGTCAGCGCCTCAGGTCTACCACGAGCGCGCGTTGCGAGTCTCCGCATTCTATGGCAGGCCCTTCGCAGCTCAGCAATTCGGTTATTCCACCAGTATACCTGCTTTTTACCTGTCCATGCTTTCCTCTGTGGCATTGAGGCTTTGCATGCCCGGTGAATGCAGCGCATAGTTTCTTCGACCAGCTTAGTACAAGACTCCCTGTTGTAGATCTCTCCCGTTGTGGGTGAAATACCCTGGGAATCTGCTAGGAGTGACTTATCGATTATTATTATTATTATTATTATTATTATTATTATTATTATTATTATAATAATTATTATTATTATTATTGGCTTACAAAACATATTCTGACAAACATATTCTGAGCGTTCAGAATATATGAGTCTGAAAGGAGTCCTAGGTGGGTAAGAAATATGAGCTTCAAAAACAAAAAATGTGTGACACTTATATGAATATTTTAGGAGTTATAAATGATCGAAGTTAGGAGCCAGCACTTTGTGGCTATATAAAAACAATAAAGATTCAAAATTTATATCTAAACGTGTTTATACAGAAATTGAAAATATTTAGAAAACAAAAAATATACAAAATGTAGATGCAGCTTCTGCTATTAAATGTATGTTGGAATGCTTATATGAACTGAGGTATGTATACATACATGTGTATAGTATTTGAAGTTCAATAAGAGTTGAAAAATAAGGCAAATATGGCTCAAATGACAAAATAAAATAAGAGTCCGAATAAAGTTATTTATGAGGACTATAAGACACATTTAAGAGCCTCAAAAAAACTCTGAAACGATTCATATATGAGGCCACAAATTGCATTAAAAAGAGTCCAAAATTTGCCGTTTATGAAGCCAATAAGAGTCCAATATGACTCATTTGGAGGCACATTTGATGTATGAATTAAAGCTCATATAATTTGCCCTTCGGAGGAAGGAAAACACACTAATTTCGGGCTCTTAAATGAGCTCATTATGAGCGTAAAGGCTCTGAAATTGGACTCCTTAAAGACTCATTTATGACTCCAAATGTATATTTCATTGATATGTACATATCTCTCGCTTATAGGGAAAGCACTTATTGAATTTTTTTTCGTTTTGCGCGTGCATTTTCTTTTTACTTTAAAATTTCAATATTTCACACAAATTAAAAAAGCGTTTTTCACGATAAGTCAATGCTGAAACCACACGCTTTATTTCCTTTTAAATAAATTTCTTTTAATTCCGTAAATTAGAAATTCGCTAGAAATGTAAATACATAATTAATTCCAAATGTCAATTCTTGACTCAAGGGAATGCTTCGAACTATATCCGCTTAATTCACAGAACATGCTTTTCAAGTGAGCGTTTTCAAAATATCTAATTAATTTGTATGAACAAAATCCCATAGTGATACACGAAACACAAAGAAATTTAAATAAATCAGTTTCTACCTACCGATTATCTTTTGACTTACGGATTCTTAGAAACACACCACTCTTGTAAGACACAAAACTCCGCGAGAAACGTTTAACCTCGTATGTATCTATGTTGAAGACCGTTTAACGACACTAATTACTATTTCAGTTGAAAAAAATATCAATAACGAAAAATAAACTGGCATATGTTGATGTCGTTGAAAAGCAAAATTGTATTCAAAAGAATTTGGTGCAAAGTAAATTTTGTTTGCAAAAATTTGTATATCTTTTTTGTCCACATTCCAGCTTTGATAAAATATAGCCTATGTTACGTCCGAGGTCACTGTCTAGCTACCAGTTAAAGCCCCTTGAAAATCCATTCAGTAGTTCCGGAGATTAGTGAGTTCAAACAGAAAAACAATCAACAGTTTTATTATAGTATAGATTTGTGTTTCTTGTCTAATGAAATATTGTTTTGTTGAATGTTGTCTTGTTCTGGTTTATATGTATTTATATTGTAAAATACTTTTTATGTAAATTTGTATGTTTCATTCTGATAAATGTATGTGTGAATGTAAATACTTATGTTCAAGGGGGCGTAAACTTGTGTGACTTGTTGTTGAATGTATGTAAAAAGGGAGCATGCGTACGTGACTCGTTGAAAATGGAAGTTAACGAATAAGTTTTTCTGAATTGTGAAAAGTTATTTTTCAACCAGAATAAAAAGATTTGTTGAACGAAGCGGACATATATTATTAAATTACGGCATCCTACAGGGGTTTGTTGAGAGGTCCAAGGCAATCGAGCCTTAGGAAATGATATGTGTTGATCTGGTAGGGCCCATGGTGAAGTCGACACAGGGCTACCAGTGTATTTTAACGGTCGTGGATTACTTTTCGAAGTTTCCGCTGTTGTTTCCCTTACGGAATGCCACGCCGAAGGGCGTCTGTAAAATCTTAGAGGATCAGGTGTTTCTTTGGTTAGGTGTCCCTCGGTCTGTGGTCTGCGACAATGGACCCCAGTTCAGGAGTCGCGAACTGCGGGGGCTCTGCGGTGCGTATGGTACCCGCCCACTCTAATCCGGCCGAAAGGATAAACCAGATAATTAAGACAACGCTTAGGGCTTACGTATCGGATAACCAAAGGAGTTGGGACCAGCAATTAGCAAAGGTAGCGCGCTGTATTAGAACAGCGCAGCATGAAGTGTTAGGAGCCACGCCATACTTTGTAAATTTTGGTAGGGAAATGGCGTTGGAAGGCAGTAGGAGATATATCCAGTTCTCCTAATGACTCGATATATCTCCTACTGCAGGAGAGAATTAATTGATAAAGAAGAGCACAGAGACTCGAAGAGATTAGGTCTAGCGTTAGAGTGAGGTTAGAGGAGGCCAGTGCCAAATTAGCAAGAAATTATAACCTTAGGAGAAGAGATGTGCAATATATGCCAGGAGAGTTAGTTTGGAGGGAAAATTTTGTATTATCTGATGCAGCAAATTACTATGCGGCGAAGTTAGCGCCGAAATACATAGGACTTTTTATAGTGAAGAAGAAGGTGTCACCATGGACTTATGTCCTTGTAGACGAGTCAGGCAAAGATAAGGGGACATGGAACGTGAAGGAGTTTAGACCATATAGGGACAATTAGGAGATAGGTATTTCACAAAAGAAAGCAAGCTTTCTTTTTAAGGAGGAAGGGCTGGGGTTGTCGCGTACTGGCCGCAACAAAATAAACATTTGTTTCCCCTTCGTTCTATTTATTGCGAGCGCGAGTGCTTTTATATAAAGTGTAGTGCGAAGTGTTTTATATTGAATAAAAATTCAGTAAGTTCCAGGTGAGGCACTTAGATTGCAGTAGCAGTAGCGATAAGTTTCGAGGAGCAGCGCCAGTCGAGGCATGGTGAAGTCGGCGCCGGATTTGGGAGCCATATTCTCGAGGAGCACCCCTGCGGTCGGAACGCCGACCGCCGATAAGTATCGTTTTCTTTTGGTGTATCTGTGTTCAGGCGTTATTGTTGTCGGCAGGCTTCCTCTGATTGTGCACCCTGAGCCCAGTCAGTCATACAGGCGGGTTAAAGATATCCCCGGCATCACGGCGGTAGTGCGAGTGGGTTCGTAACCTTTTGGTTGGACCTCACCTCGGGTTGTTTTATTTCGATTTCTTTGGTTGTAAATCTTGTTGTCTTGTTTTCGACCCACCCTAGTGTTGGTAGCTTCATATTTATTGTGTGTGATAACTAGTGCATTTTATTAGTTTGAATAGTCTGTATACTGTCTTGTTGTTCCCCCTGCCAGCAACCCCGTCGTCTCCACGGAGCCAGCCGGCTGCTTGGTTTTTTTGTCATCTCCCTTTTGTGCGTATATTTGTTTACTTAGTTTGGCCCGGCGTATTGTTGTTACGCACGGTAAGTGCATTTATTTGGGACATTAGGTAGGTCGGATTTTGTAAACAAAAGGTAAGGTGACAAAGTCACATGAACTTGAAATTTGGTGTGCAGACAAATCTATGGTAGATGCCTATAGTAAGGTATATATAAATAACTTTGTAGGAGGGGGCGTGGCATATCTCATAGTCGTAGAATTTTTAATCAACCATAACTTCGGTGCCATAAGTTAAATAAAATTGAAATTTGGTATGCAAACATAGCAATGGTAGGTGCTTATATTAAGGTATAAGTTTGGAAGTGGGGCCGTGGCATAATATAGGCGTGGCATTTTTTATCAGCCATAACTTCGGAACCACAAGTCACATGACTCCTTTAATTTCTTTTGATATGCCTTTCGAATTTAAAAGACCTCAGTTTCCAGTTCGCTTGCTTTTGCAATGACAATAAACAAGAATGCCTTAAAGTAAAACCCGAAACTTTATCGAAAAAATGGTATGATAATTGTATGGGGAAAATGCATTTATGTTAATAGATACTTTCAAGTATTAAAAAAATGCTGTGAAATCATATTACAGTTATTATACGTAGGAAATTAGATAGTATTTCTTCTATTATATAATTTATTGTAGATATTTTGACCTAAATAAAAGCACCTGCAGTGCCAAAAAATTATTATTGCATTTCATTCCATAACACCCAAGCTATACAGCTGTCCTACCATATGCTGCTATCACGGCTATAATAAATTAGAGCAGAGGGTATAACATCTTTACATAAAGTATTTTTCATACTTGTATAAAGACGTGGGGTGAAACCCGCGGGTAAAAGCTAGTACCATATAAATAAGAGCAAAAGGCGGGCCACGTATGTAATTTTACTTTTTTTTTGCTTTTTACATGCAATAATTAAAAATGATTTTTTACCAAAGGTCCAATTTCGAACTTCGAAGGCCCATATCTCGATTTCGGAGGCTAACTTCGAAAAACGGAGAAATTACTTTTTTTGCTTATGACTCTTCTTCTTCTTCTTTTTTGGCGCTGTAACCGCCTAAGCGAT
>NW_016157250.1:227818-235268 GCF_001687245.7 Rhagoletis zephyria
AAAACTGTAGATTGTTTGTCTGTTTGAACTCACTAATCTCCGGAACTACAGAATAGATTTTCATGGGGTNTGCATCTGAAGACATGCAGAATTGCGGTGCCAGATGCGGGATTCTTGCGCGGGCGGTGGGAGTTTGGGTTTTAGTGGGTAGCCCAACACGCTTCGGTGGGAGTCCCACACTCGGGGAAGGTAGTATAGAGACTAGCGCCCTCGGCCAGTGCATAAAGCATTTCCCTCTCCTATGAAAAAAATAAAATAAAATAAAAATACTATAATAAAACTGTAGATTGTTTGTCTGTTTGAACTCACTAATCTCCGGAACTACAGAATAGATTTTCATGGGGTTTTAACTGGTATATAGAGAGTGACCTCGGACGTAATCTAGGGTATAAAAAAATTAGACCTGAAAAAAGGGCGATGCACCTCCCATAGGCGTGACATTTTTAATCAACCATAACTTCGAAATCATACGTCACATGAATTTGGAATTCTGCTCTGCATCGCAAAAAATGGTGCCGACAGATGGCGCCGGAGTCGAGATATTTAGAGACTCCGTCTTTATCGTATGACCAGGAGTAACGGGTATTAACTTTATGATAAAAAGAATACGGTAGGAATATCAATGATTAAGAAGAATACGGTAGGAATATCAATGACCCCGTTTGAACGGGTAAACTTTCATTCTGGGAACAGGAGGATTATAGAAGATTACGCACTCTTGGCAAACCTTGCAATACGTACAGATATCTCACAGGTGGAAATAAGAGCTCATAACATCGAAGAATATTAGTACTTAACCCAAATGCTATCTCAGCGCTATTATTCTTGGCCTATGAGTAAGCAAGGTTCTGCTCTTTAGTCCTTTCAACCTAAACTAATAAGTTTTACATTACAAACCTTTTTTGTATAGCAACGCCATTTTTGTATTGGTCAACGTAAAAGTTCTTATAAGGCGTCGCGAAGCAAGCCAGGCATTTGCTAGTCTTTGAATATGAATGTGCATATAATTATTTTGTAGGCATATTTGTTAGTGAAATCCTTAACGGCTGGAGGGATTTTAACAAAGTTTTGTGTGTGTGTTTGAGTGGGTCTCTGGATAGTTTAGTTTTACAATTTAACCCGCCAGTTGGCGCTGGAGTTGAGTTATTACTAAAAATCTTTTTTATGATCCGATTTGGCGAATGTTCAAAACATGTATCGGAAACGGTAAAGGCAGCCCAATTGCAAAAAAGAACTGCCAGGTGGTGCTGAGGTCCAGTTATTACTAAATATCAGACTAAATCGGCGTATTGAACCATTGGCCCAATGGATGTGATTTGCCAAAATTATTATGTGTTAAAGCTTCATTCGGAGACACCAGGGTTGAGTTGTGCAGTGGTAAATCTCAAATCACTACCTGTCGAAATACCTTAAAAGCCAGTTTCATGAAAGCAGTTTAATAACAATTTATTTTTTTACTTGAATTCAATAAGGAACCTGACAGTAAAAAATCATTTTTCACTTAAATTGTTTTCATGAAACCAGCTTTTAAGGTATTTTATCCGAAATAAGTCTGTGTATATACATTAGACTGCATCATCAAAAAAGGTTGCGGTTTTCCACTGGGACTACAAAATTTATTACATTTTAAGACGTCCACCAAATCATTTCGGAAAAATATTAAGATTTAAGTGAGCTGTACCGATTTGAAAATACCTCCAAAAATGCAGCTTTTTAAGAATAAAAATAGTTTCTTCATGATTCAATAATACAAGGTTAGATAACTATTGACAGCCGCGGTTTGACACTCCCTTACAAAAGGTTGCATTTACGAAGGATGGAGGAAGGGGAAGAATGAAATCTGTTTGTGCGAAAATTGTAGTAGAAAAGTACGCAAAGTAGACAATTAGTAGTGAAATTCCTTTTGTAAATTGTAATTTATTTGCAGGAAATTTGGCATTTTAAACGAAATATTGAACGTAATCTACGTGAATTACGTTATTTATGTGCTATTTAGTTGTATAAAAACTGCAAAAATACTCAAAATTAAAAATAAAACTACTATGAGATTGATGTAAACATCCAATTTAAAAACAATTTATGTTTTCATCAGTTAAATATGCTTCATATGCATATACAAATAAACTAATTGCACAAAAGCTTATACTTCTATTTCACACCAAAGCTACACTTTTTCCAAGTAAATTTGCAAAGAAGCAACACGGTGCCACTGCTAAGGGAGCGGTGCGAAAGAGACAGTCAGTTTATCGAACCTTGTATTATTGAATCATGTGGTTTCTTAAAGAACTTTTTAAAAAAAGTCCCCTCAAATGACAAAACAGATTAGGCTTAAAAAATCTGCATAAAAATATTTAAAAAACTATTCAACGGAATCGTAATAATGAGATTTTTGATGCTGTGTTTTTACTTTTTTCAAAGATTGATATACGAAAAACTTTAATAACTGTGCCAAAACTATTCTGATTTAGACTTATGGGATCTCGGTGGAAAGGTATTTTCCCATTTTTTTTATTTATGTGCAAAAAAAGTCATTCGTGTCCAAATTTTTTTTTCAAATGTTCGTTCATCCCCACCTTTCTCTTTCATAGTTTGAATGAGCTTATTAGCAAAGAAATAAAAAGGGTGAGAAAATACCTTTCCAATGATACCTCACAAGTCTAAATTGGAAGAGCTTAGCTTCAGTTATTCAAGTTTTTCTTATACCAATCTTTAACAAAATGTTAAAAAACAGCATCAAAAATCTTATTACATATTACGTTTCCGTTCAAACTTTAAAAAATTTTTTATTTTTATGTAAATTTTTTAAGCTTAAAACGTTTTGTCATTTGAGGGGATTTTTCCAAAAAACATCTTTAAGAAACTTGTTTTATTCAGTACCGATTTTTTTTTGTATGTGGAGTGATGCAGTCTAATGTACATACATATATAGGATTTCAGTTAACAATGATACACACCCATTTTGAAATTGCCACCAACTATAAGATAAAGTTTGTAGGGCAGAATCACTATAGATCCGGATCATTGTTGCCGCCAGGGAACTTCTTCATGAACATAACACTTTCGTTAGGTTATTTAAAGCGGCAAACGACCACCAAACCATAGTCTTAGCCGATGAATGTGCCAATGGAAATCGTAAACGTGGACTGTTGGTGAAAATGTGCCTTTCCCAGTGGGAATTAGGAGCACGTAATAATACCTTATTGGCAACTTACTCTTCACCTGGCAGTCATTACCATTTCCCTGCCGAACGTCCCTTACTTTTACAAAGGCATGGCCGCCTTACGTAAGTAGGAATTTAGAATGTATATTTGGTATCAGACATACTTCTGAGCCGCTTTACAAAGTAAGTTACGTGTAATGCAGAGAAGTCGCTCGGAGTAGTTCGGCGCTTGGAGATAACTTCGGCTGCACGTTACTTTGCAACTGACAACGTAATGTGTCGTTGGAGGTGTTCATTTTGTGCTTTACTAGTAGATGACATTGGCCATGATGACAATTTTGGTACTAAAAACTGAAAGAAAACATGGCTTACCTCGTAAGGTGCTTACCTATTTTCCCAGTGGGTTGGTTAGGTTATTATTACCCTTTCACTTCATGCAATAGTTTCTCGTTTCAATTTTTTCTATTTAATTGATCGAAACGATATTAAACATCTTGAAATTATTACACCACATCATATATGTAATACTCCTATATTGGCAGTAAGAGCTAGTACCGTCCGAAAACACTACAGTACAGATACATCAATAAACACGTACGAAAGAATAGGAACACATAAGTTTATAAATAAACATGTACACAACACATATACAAAAACCGCACTCAAGTACACAATACATTGACAAAAACGGTACTAGACTGTCTCGCTTTGATTTCGGAATGCTTACACATTGAGAAGTTAGCTTACTGCCAATATAGAAGTATTACATATATGCACCACATAAAGTTCTTTCTGAGACTGTTGTATCAAATTTCCCGCTACTCGACCAATTTCCTGCATTGTTAAATGATGCAGACATAATTGAATTACAATTTCGCAAATTGAAGCTGAGTGAAGGTAACTTCAAAAGCTATACCAATATAAACCGTTTTTGGGATCAAGTAAGTTTGATTAAAAATGGATTGGGTGCAGCGGCCTTTGGAGAATTGTGTGATTTAGTTCATAACATTTTTAGTCTGCCTCACAGTTCCGTAGCAGCTGAACGGAATTTTTATACCCCAGCGCACTTGTGCACAAGGGTATATTAATTTTGTTGTTTTGTGTTTGTAACAGCCAAAACGAATCGAGATAGATATAGACAAATGTATACATAAATGCTCAGAATGAATAGAGAAATCGATTAAGCCATGTCTGTCTGTCCGTCTGTCCGTCCGTCCGTGTACACGATAACTCGAGCAAAAATTGAGATATCTTAACGAAATTGCGTATGTAGGTTACGTTAGTCCAAGGTAGGCTGGTAGGCGAAATCGGACTGTAACCACGCACACTTCCTATATAACGTTAATTTCCAAAAATACGAAAACTGCGATATTTTAGTAACTACCAAAGACAATTCACTCAAAATTGATATTTACAATAATTTTAGACAAAAATAAGAATATTATAAATTTTTGGAAAATAGGTGGCTACGACGCCCANACATATACAAAAACCGCACTCAAGTACACAATACATTGACAAAAACGGTACTAGACTGTCTCGCTTTGATTTCGGAATGCTTACACATTGAGAAGTTAGCTTACTGCCAATATAGAAGTATTACATATATGCACCACATAAAGTTCTTTCTGAGACTGTTGTATCAAATTTCCCGCTACTCGACCAATTTCCTGCATTGTTAAATGATGCAGACATAATTGAATTACAATTTCGCAAATTGAAGCTGAGTGAAGGTAACTTCAAAAGCTATACCAATATAAACCGTTTTTGGGATCAAGTAAGTTTGATTAAAAATGGATTGGGTGCAGCGGCCTTTGGAGAATTGTGTGATTTAGTTCATAACATTTTTAGTCTGCCTCACAGTTCCGTAGCAGCTGAACGGAATTTTTATACCCCAGCGCACTTGTGCACAAGGGTATATTAATTTTGTTGTTTTGTTGTTGTAACAGCCAAAACGAATCGAGATAGATATAGACAAATGTATACATAAATGCTCAGAATGAATAGAGAAATCGATTAAGCCATGTCTGTCTGTCCGTCTGTCCGTCCGTCCGTGTACACGATAACTCGAGCAAAAATTGAGATATCTTAACGAAATTGCGTATGTAGGTTACGTTAGTCCAAGGTAGGCTGGTAGGCGAAATCGGACTGTAACCACGCACACTTCCTATATAACGTTAATTTCCAAAAATACGAAAACTGCGATATTTTAGTAACTACCAAAGACAATTCACTCAAAATTGATATTTACAATAATTTTAGACAAAAATAAGAATATTATAAATTTTTGGAAAATAGGTGGCTACGACGCCCACTTATCTTGGTAACCGCTGCACCAATTTCTTCCAAACTTGGCACAGTTGTTGGCCTTGATACAGCATACTATATGGACGAAAATTTTAAAAATCGGACAATAACCACGCCCACATCCCATATAACGGTAATTTTCGGAAATACGAAAACTGCGATATTTTAGTAACTACTGAAGATTATTCACTCAAAATTGATATTTACAACAACTTTTAAACGAAAAATAAGAATATTAAAAATTTTTGGAAAATGGGCGTAGCCACGCCCACTTATGGTTACATGTGTATAACTTGGTAACCGCTGCACCACTTTCTTCCAAACTGGGCACAGTTGTTGGCCTTGGTACACCATATCAAGTGGCCGAAAATTTTTAAAATCGGACGATAACCACGCCCACATCCCATATAACGGTAAATTAAAGAAATACAAAGTCTTCGATAAATCAGTAAATATTAAAGCTAATTTATGTAAAATTGATGCTTGCAACAATTCTTTACCAAGATATACGTTTATGGTAAAATTTTGGAAAATGGGAGTGGCACCGCCCGCTTATGATCACATATATGTATATCGGTAACCGTCCTACCAATTTGTACCAAACTCGGTATTTTTATTGTGCTTGCCACATAAAAGCAAAACGTTGAAAATTATTGAAATCGGACTAAAATTACGGCGGGTTTTCATATAACGGTAAATTTCAGAAATGTTTGAAACTGCAATATTTTGAAATTTAAGGACGCTAATTTACTCAAAATTGATACACCCGGCTTACCATCTAGCGGCAGCTTTCGGAAAGGTGAAAAAACATATATTTAATACTTGCGCCGGGTATTTAATGTTCGGCTCCGCTCGAACTTAGACTTTCTTACTTGTTTTGATTTAGCATTAATAAAAACGAAATTAAGAATCAATTATAACTTAAAACTTTAAATAATATAATGTTAATAATATACAATTGTAATGCACTTTGGATGCAATATAAAAAAAAACGTTATAAAAACTGAATTGGCATATTTTCTTGGAAAGGAGGAATAAACTCCCCTCAACTTCCCGATGTAATAAAAATTGGTGCATTTTTTACCATTTGGTCCATTTTTTGATCCCAGCAATAAACTGGAAATGGCAACCGTGATCGCTTCCACTTGGCTTGGCTTGCTTCTCTTTATGCAATTGTTTGAGAGCATTGTTGTCAACTTGGCGCTTTTGGCACTAAATTTAGTGCTTTTCTTTATTCAAAACGCGAAAATTTTAGAGTTTAGTGCTTGGTGCGTTTTTTGGTGCTTTTGTTTTTAGNATAGAGAAATCGATTAAGCCATGTCTGTCTGTCCGTCTGTCCGTCCGTCCGTGTACACGATAACTCGAGCAAAAATTGAGATATCTTAACGAAATTGCGTATGTAGGTTACGTTAGTCCAAGGTAGGCTGGTAGGCGAAATCGGACTGTAACCACGCACACTTCCTATATAACGTTAATTTCCAAAAATACGAAAACTGCGATATTTTAGTAACTACCAAAGACAATTCACTCAAAATTGATATTTACAATAATTTTAGACAAAAATAAGAATATTATAAATTTTTGGAAAATAGGTGGCTACGACGCCCACTTATCTTGGTAACCGCTGCACCAATTTCTTCCAAACTTGGCACAGTTGTTGGCCTTGATACAGCATACTATATGGACGAAAATTTTAAAAATCGGACAATAACCACGCCCACATCCCATATAACGGTAATTTTCGGAANAAAAATAAGAATATTAAAAATTTTTGGAAAATGGGCGTAGCCACGCCCACTTATGGTTACATGTGTATAACTTGGTAACCGCTGCACCACTTTCTTCCAAACTGGGCACAGTTGTTGGCCTTGGTACACCATATCAAGTGGCCGAAAATTTTTAAAATCGGACGATAACCACGCCCACATCCCATATAACGGTAAATTAAAGAAATACAAAGTCTTCGATAAATCAGTAAATATT
>NW_016157250.1:235293-242875 GCF_001687245.7 Rhagoletis zephyria
GATTTAGCATTAATAAAAACGAAATTAAGAATCAATTATAACTTAAAACTTTAAATAATATAATGTTAATAATATACAATTGTAATGCACTTTGGATGCAATATAAAAAAAAACGTTATAAAAACTGAATTGGCATATTTTCTTGGAAAGGAGGAATAAACTCCCCTCAACTTCCCGATGTAATAAAAATTGGTGCATTTTTTACCATTTGGTCCATTTTTTGATCCCAGCAATAAACTGGAAATGGCAACCGTGATCGCTTCCACTTGGCTTGGCTTGCTTCTCTTTATGCAATTGTTTGAGAGCATTGTTGTCAACTTGGCGCTTTTGGCACTAAATTTAGTGCTTTTCTTTATTCAAAACGCGAAAATTTTAGAGTTTAGTGCTTGGTGCGTTTTTTGGTGCTTTTGTTTTTAGTTTGAATCTGTAAATCTTAACAAAAGGAGGGGCAAAATTTATAGCAATCGTAAGTTTTTTAAGCAACTTTACAAAAATCTAAATATGTCACTATGACATTCATAAGCGGAAGAGCATATGTTTATCAACAAATATGCCAGAATTACATTCGTTAATTCGCCATTGCTGGGACCAGGGATCTCCCTTTAGACTTTTAGTTTGGTCCGAATTCGTTATATTTTTTTACGACTATTCAAAAAAGCAGCAGCATCTCCTAACAATAAAATTAATATCTAACGAACCTTCTGAAAAAAGAGAATAATCAAAATCGGGTGCGATTTGAAGAGTACACAGCTTTTTTGACATAAAAATATTTTTGCCACTATGCGCCAGTGAATACGCTCAAATATGAAATTTTAAAAAGGAAAATCAAGTTTCGTTAAGTTTCAGGTGTTAAGCGATCGAAAGAAAAGTTTTTTATGTCCCTTTAGTTCACAAAATCATAAGGGACTGCTGTGTAGATTTAAACTACCACATAGTTAATGAAACTTAATTTCTGGTTATTGCTTTCGTTTGATTGGAATCGTAGAAAAAACTAAGAAAATTGTAATATTTAAACAGTTATGAAAAATTGCTGCTGTGGTGTAGTGGTAAGCAGTGCGCGCTTCCACTCCGCAGCACCTGGGTTCAAGCCCTGGTCAAAGCAACATAGCAAAAAATATAGAAAAAAGGTTATTTCTTAACAGCGGCCATCCCTCGGCACACAATGGCAAACCTCCGAGTGCATTTCTGCCATGAAAAACAGCTTATCATAAAAATACAATCGCCGTTCGGAGTCGGCGTAAAACTGTAGGTCCCTCCGCTTTGTGTGACAACATCAAGGCGCACGCCACAAATCGGAGGAGAAGCTCGGCCAAACACTAACATACATATGTGGAAGCGCCAATCTATTATTATTATTATATGAAAAATTAAAAAATTTTGCTTACATCTAAGCGAAACGGCAACGCTTAAACGAAAATATTTCAATTTATAGAAAACAGAATAAATTCAACCGTCGAGCAAAAAACATTGATTTTGTTAATTTAGACCGCCATGCCAACAATACAATTTTTCAGGCAAATATATTCTATTAAATACTCCAATAGAAATTTGGTGCTTTCTTTGAGAAAAAACGCGACTTTTCTTGGGGTTTAGTGCTTTTTCAAATTCAAAACTTGGCAACACTCTTTGAGAGATTCATTGAATACCGCTAGATGAGTTAAGTGGCTCATAGTTTATTCATGAACTATCTATCTAAACTCAGTGCCTATGCAGTTTTGCTTTGCGCGCAAGACCGTTTGCTACGTTGAATAAGTGCAGGCATGTGAAAAATTATAGCGGACTAGCTTTGACTTTTTTCTTTTGCTTGTTCAGTGTTTATTATTTTTTAAAAAAATATAGCTTATTATCTTACAAATTTCAAACTTTGTAGAAAAATTAAGAATTTTCGATAAAATTTTACTACAAACTTTTTAATAAGAATTTTGAGATAATTCTAGTTTCCAGTTTTATACCCAATTAAATTATAGCTAAGAAAGTAAAAGTCTAATTTGGCTATGAATTCGCGTTGATTTTTGATAACTTTTTTTTGGGGGGATGGTGAACCCATCAGCAAAAAAAAAATATGAAAAATCAACGCGAATTCTTAACCAATTGAAATTTGCAGTTACTTAATCTGGAATTTAATAGGCTAAAAACCTGCATACTTAGAAATTCCTAATAAAAAGTTTGTTGTTGTTTTAAAAATTTTCCTTCTTTTCTACAAAGTTTGAAACTTGGACTTATATGGTTTTTGTTAGATAAAGGGCTATACTTTTGTAAAAAAAAAGAAGAACCAATAAAAGAAATATAGCCAAAACTGATCCTAATTTTTTTCACATGACTATATCGAGCTATCGTATAGATACCTCCAACGAAGACAAAACTTGCGCTGAATCGTTTAAAATAAAACCTTCGTGGAAAAGTATTTTCTTGGGATTTTAGGTAGAATATATCATGCTGCAAAAATGTTTTCGCATTTTTTCAACTGTTTTTAATAGTAGTTTTTATGTAAGAACATTTATATTTTTTGCAAAAAAAGAAAAAAGTGTGTTTTTATATCATTGAACAGACATCTGATTTTGTGTTTTAATTAATTATACTTGTTAGCCATTAGAAAAGACTGAAACCTAGATTTATAAAATATAATAATCTATTACATGACTATATTCCTAGAATAAAGTGTGATTTATTTAAAAAGTGACTTTTTACACAAGTTTTTTCCCCCAAAAATGCAAATACTTTTATTTCTAGAAATTCCCAATGTATTTTTAAGTTAAGTTTTTAATTACATTAATTTCATTTAAAAGTATGTACTAACTTTGAGTTTTATTATATTTCGTCTATATTTGTGTGCCATTAAAAATTTTCTGCTTTTTATAATAAAGGAAACTAGTAACAATCCCGGAAAGTCGGCGTGGTCTAAAAAACAGCATATTTCTTTAATCTAAAAACCACATGCATTGGTATTTAAGTTTGGTATTTTGGTAAGATCATGCTATACTCAGTACGTATACATAGCTGGCCATGCGTAATACCATGTTCTGACCGACATCGAAAACATGTTTTCGTTGGTAAAACTGGTTTTCGACCTAAAACTTGTGTTTTCGTCCATGTAAAATCTGTCAAACGAAAACTAGTTTTCGCTGAAAACCACTTGAAAACTCACGTTCCACTCATCCCAATCGTTGTCTGCACTAGTCATTTCGATTATTTATTGAAGTGGAAGTGATATTTTATCATCTTTAACACGTGATTTCGGATTTATTGTTAATTGGCTGGTCAAAATAAAGTAAGCATGGAAGTAAAAGGTTGTTAATGAAAAGAAATTGAAGGAAAAGTATTTTGGTTTTGTTTTTGTGTAGCAAAACTGTAAACAAAGGATGAAATAAATGTCAACGAAAACACCAACAGTCGGTGTGAACAGCCTTCAGCCCACAATCCCAAAATTCGTTTTCAAGGTGTTTTCGTTGTCGGTCAGAACATGGTATAAAGCAATCCCCTTGTTAAGCTGATGCCACATAAAACGTTTGCTTCGATTTACGTGACAGATTCGCTTTGACAGATAAGATGAATTGTATAACAATGCACAAAGCATGCCACATAGATCGTTGAAGCTACAGCGCGAAGCAAAAAGACGGCCACCTCCCATCTTTTTGCGGGCTTTGACAATCCGCANGCCACATAGATCGTTGAAGCTACAGCGCGAAGCAAAAAGACGGCCACCTCACATCTTTTTGCGGGCTTTGACAATCCGCAGGTTTAATATTTATTTTGTTTCATCCAAACTCGAGTTTTCATGCAGAAACATAAAAGTTAATTACATTGCTGATAATTTTAAAGCAAAATATATAAAATCCAAAGCAATTTTGGCGAGTAAAAAAGCGGTACAACATTGTTTTCTTGGCGTTTATTGTGGCATGTGCGTCTGGCATCAGCATCAGCTTTAGGGTCAAACCTTACATATTTATTGTTATTGCGAACGCTACAATAGCTTTGAATTGACGGCGTTTAAATACATAGGAAAATGTAGATTCGCTGGGCTATAAATTTATATGGGGTAGTAAAATTAATTTCCCTTGTGAATCACATGTCCATTAACTAAACCTTTATATGTACATATTTGTATATTGTAGTTCTTTAACCATTAGGCGAGACCATTAACTAACCTTTCATATGTATATATATAGGTTGCGGACTAACATCACAACTGCTCCGACTTTTAGTATCAATTCATGAGGTGCAACTCTCCTACTCCTACATTCTCCTGTGGATATTCAGAAACGACAGTAGATATCGACGCCATAGTAAACATTTTCTTTTACGAACAACATATTAACCATATCTTTATTAACTATCGTACAGTGCTTATTTTTTGAACCCGAAATTAATCAATCCTTCAAGTGGTTTTGATTAATTACTCAGAATCGGTAGTTAACTACAAAATTTCAGTACAAAAATTTTATCTTAATTTTTGAGTCCGGCGAGAGTTTTCTAACCCGCAAGAGAAAACTGAAATAATCAGATTCTCTGAGACGCATATATATGGAGAGTTTAAAATACTTTACCGTTCTCTCAGTTCGTCTTCCAGGACTTCTTTTTTAAGTTTTCCAGCTTTTTAAAAATATACAAAATTGAAAATAAATTTACCCTGCACAGAGACAAAAGCAACATAATTGTTTTGGAAACCTACCAAGCGATACCTAGCGATACAGCTACCTATTTCGCACGAACGTAGCAATGCATTGCTCGATATGAAACAGAAATCGGGACGAAAGTGAATAAATGCAACTATTTTTCATTCTCTTATGTTCCGCTGAGACGCTGCTTATCGAAATGAACGTAGCAATGCTTTGCTCAATGTAAAAATTGTAAAAGCTTTCGACGCAAATATTTAGAAAGTGGTTCAATGAATCTTAAATGTGAAAAGTTTGTGCAAATTTTCAGATCGAGCACTTTAATTTGATGTATAATAGTAGATCGCTGGCAATAAGCGCCTTGTTTTAGAATAATATTTATGTAGATAAATAAAAATGAGCAAAAAAAATTTTTATTTCATTACATGTGGTCATTGTTGTTTAGCCACAAAATCCTTGTTATAAAATATAATAGAAGTTTTTTTTACTCTGTACTTACAACATTGCAATCAATAAAAATCAAATATTTTTCATTATTTCTGCTGCTTGAAAAAGTACCTACTTGACCGTTACTGTAAATTTTCTTACTAAACGAGCATATGCATATTTCTTGGGAGGTAATTTAAGAAATTTTGATAAAGAAAATTTCTTTTTAATTTCTAGAACGTGATTTTATTTGAATTTTTCGTTTTTGTTAATGGCCTTATTCTTAAAAAAAAGTAGGTTTAAAGCATGGTAGTTTCACTTGATGACATTAGCAGCCATGTTAGCCATTTGACTTTTGCTGGGATTTTGTCATTTTCATCAAAATCCAGCTACCAGATTGAAAATTATAATATAATTTTTTTCTGAAATAAACAAGACATAACAAAAACAAAATAATTATGTAAAATAATAAAAAGAAAAATTAGTTACGCATTTGGGAGCTGCAAAAATACAAAATACCACTTCCAGAAAGACGCTACAACTGTTTTTAAATTTCAAGCGCTTCCTTATGTGAATTCGATATTTATTATGAAGTTAAAATATAACAAAACTAATATGAAAACAAGTAAGAAAGTCTAAGTTCGGGCGGAGCTGAACATTAAATACCCGGCGCAAGTATTAAATATATGTTTTTTCACCTTTCCGAAAGCTGCCGCTAGATGGTAAGCCGGGGTGTATCAATTTTCAGTAAATTAGCGTCCTTAAATTTCAAAATATTGCAGTTTCAAACATTTCTGAAATTTACCGTTATATGAAAAGCGGCCGTAATTTTAGTCCGATTTCAATAATTTTCAACGTTTTGCAAGCACAATAAAAATACCGAGTTTGGTACAAATTGGTAGGACGGTTACCGATATACATATATGTGATCATAAGTGGGCGGTGCCAGGCCCATTTTCCAAAATTTTACCATAAACGTATATCTTGGTAAAGAATTGTTGCAAGCATCAATTTTACATAAATTAGCTTTAATATTTACTGATTTATCGAAGATTTTGTATTTCTTTAAATTACCATTATATGGGATGTGGGCGTGGTTATCATCCGATTTTAAAAATTTTCAGCCAGATGATATGGTGTACCAGGACCAACAACTGTGCTAAGNGGCCAACAACTGTGCCAAGTTTGGAAGAAATTGGTGCAGCGGTTACCAAGATATACACATGTAACCATAAGTGGGCGTGGCTACGCCCATTTTCCAAAAATTTATAATATTCTTATTTTTCGTCTAAAAATTATTGTAAATATCAATTTTGAGTGAATTATCTTCAGTAGTTACTAAAATATCGCAGTTTTCGTATTTCTGGAAATTACCGTTATATGGGATGTGGGCGTGGTTACAGTCCGATTTCGCCCATTTTCAACAACAACCTACCTTGGATTAAGGGAAACCTACATACCAAATTTCGTTGAGATATCTCAATTTTTGCTCGAGTTATCGTGTACACGGACAGACGGACAGACGGACAGACGGACGGACAGACAGACATGGCTTAATCGATTTCTTTTTTCATCCTGATCATTTATGTATACATTTGTCTATATCTATCTCGATTCGTTTTGGCTGTTACAAACAACCGTTATGTGAACAAAATTAATATACCCTTGTGCATAAGTGCGCTCGGGTATAATAAGATGATTAGAAAAATTACAANTTCGTTTTGGGTGTTACAAACAACCGTTATGTGAACAAAATTAATATACCCTTGTGCACAAGTGCGCTCGGGTATAATAACATGATTAGAAAAATTACATCTTGATGGGTTTGTTGAATTTATTAAATACAATCGTTTAATAATGTTAACGTAATATACATATACATAGATTAATTTCCAGTTTGGGGTTGGGGTGAGAAATACCATAAACGTAAGTAGGATGTCAGTATCCATTGTATTTCGAAGTTAAATTGCATTCATTTTATATACACATTTTTTTCAATACATATGTATATCATGTACTAGATTTATTTGGTTTCGTCTAAGAAGTCTAAAATATTTACACTTAATAACTATGGAAAAAATCTTCATCTCGAAATTTGCTAATTTATTTTTAAATATTACAAATTTGCAACATGAACAAATTATGAAGCTTCAAAACACCCAGTATCCATCAAAAAGTTGTTTACTGAAACTACCTTAATTTTTAACATGGTTTAAACAGCTTTATAGATTGATGTTTTCAATTTATAAACCTTTTTAAAGCTTTTTTGTATGAATATGGCTATAAGTTTTAGGTAAAAATATTACTTATAGAATAGTAAATATATTCTTCTTCTTCTTCTTTTTTGGCGCTGTAACCGCCTAAGCGATTTTGGCCGAGTTCAGCAAAGCAGCCAGTCGTTTCTCCTCTGTGCCAACTGACGCCATTAGGAAACGCCAAGTGAAGCCAAGTCCTTCTCCACCTGATCTTTCCATCGCAGTGGGGGCCTCCCTCTTCCTCTGCTACCACCAGCGGTTCCGAGTTGAATACTTTCAGAGCTGGAG
>NW_016157250.1:244464-259570 GCF_001687245.7 Rhagoletis zephyria
GGAGATACTTCGTCTTGTCCTCGTTTACCACCAGACCCATTCGCTTTGCTTCCCTATCCAACTTGGAAAAGGCAGAACAGACTTCGCGGTTTTTGTTAGCGATGATGTCGATGTCATCGTCATAAGCCAGCAATTGCACGCTCTTATAGTAAATTGCTCCTGAGCGGTTCAGTTCTGCAGCTACTTATTATCTTCTCCAACATCAGATTAAAGAAGTCACATGAAAGAAGAGTCGCCTGTCTGAAACCCCGTTTTGTGGCGAACGGCTTGGAGTAGGTCTTTTCCAATTCTGACGGAGCTGGTGGTATTGCTCAACGTCATTTTACACAGCCGTATGAATTTTGAGGGGATGCCAAATTCAGACATAGCGGCGTATAGGCAACTCCTTTTAGTGCTGTCAAAAGCGGCTTTAAAGTCGACAAATAGGTGGTGAGTGTCGATCCTTTTCTCGCGGGTCTTTTCCAAGATTTGGCGTATTGTGAATACCTGGTCTATGGTGGATTTACCAGGTCTAAAGCCACACTGATAAAGCCCAATCAGTTCATTGACGGCGGGCTTCAGTCTTTCACACAATGACGCTCTATAAGACCTTGAAAACCTATGCTTAGAAGGCTGATCCCGCGGTAGTTAGCGCGAATGGCGGGGTCACCTTTCTTGTGGATTGGGCAGAGCACACTTAAATTCTAGTCGTCGGGCATGCGTTCATCTGACCATATTCTGCACAAGAGTAAATATATTACGATTACTTTTTATTCCGATGCTCAATTCGTCACTCCCGCCACAATTTAAGTTGAAACATAAAAACTATAATTACAAAACAAGAAAGTAAATATATTCATACATACATAATTTGGAAGTAAACTACGATATGAACAAGTAGTATCTGATTTTACATTCGTGCTGTCCACTTAGGCCAAAGAGTTTAAATTTGAAAAACATAATTCATTTGTATTAAAAATATTTCAGATTTATACCTAGGGATTTATAATCAAGCAATTATTAAACTTTTATTTGCTAAAAAAAAGTTCCTTGCGTAAGTGCCTTGCGAGCAAATGAGCTCTTGCGTTTATTCAAAAGCCTTTCAGATTCATAATCAGTGTTGCCGTTTTAGCCCTTTGGTAGCTAGATTTAGTTACCACATAGTGTTTTTTTTTGGGGCACATAAATTTAAAATTGCCCCTAGCCCTTTTTTTAGCCCTTTGGGGAATTTATTCATACTTGGCATGAAAAAGTTGTATATGCTTAATTTGATCAAAATTTTTGTTTTGTTTTATGTAAGAGATGACATATATGTATTGTATGTTAATTACGTTTTAATACATACACTAGCAGAGCTCCCGACGTAGTTCGGGGTAAACAAATCAAAATATAAAACAGTAATACAAATATTCATCTCAGCACAAATTAGAGGAGGAAAACTATTTTCTTTCTGTTTAAATTAAGGCATCCTTATATGCCATAGATTTAGCTTTATCGTACTTCAAATAATAATGTATTGATCATCACTTTCTGTACTAAAAGTATTGTTCCATTATTAATATAAGCTGGATTAAGATAATCATAGAATTTGTAAATTAAAATTAGTCTACTATGGTACATTCCGTTTACCTTCCTATTCGCTAAGCTGTTTTAGTATAGCTGAACTTTTCCGGTAGAATGCTTATTTCAGAAGTAGTTTTATTCATTACGAATGAACATGTTTCGTTTGACAGCATCGCGGGAACAATAAAATGATTAAATTTTTCCATTTCAAAATGCTCCAAAGACTGTAAGGATCCAAAAAAACACAGTTCTAAATATCCGAGTGGTCTAATAGTTGAATACATATTTATCTCCCTTTTAGAAACACATTTATATATACTTTATTCTAAACACCTCCCATTCATATGTCTGCACACCAAGGTTCATGTGACTTATGGCTTCCAATTTATGGCTGGTTAAAAATCCCACGCCTGTGGGATGTGACTCGCCCCGTTTGACAAACTCATTTATTTATAGCCTACTATAAGACCTACCATAGCTATGGCTGCATACCAAATTTAAAGTTCATGTGACTCATGCTTTCGAATTTATAGCTTATAAAAAATTCCACATCTACGGGATGTGGCGGGCCCCGCCTCCTTTTACAAACTTCTTCATATATACCTTATTATAAGCATGTGACTTATGGTTTCGAAGTAATAGCTGATAAAAAATTCCGCGCCTATGGGATGTGCCACGCCCCCTTTTACAAACTCATTTATATATACCTTATTATAAGCACATGCCGTAGCTATGACTGCATACCAAATATGAAGTTGACGTGACTTATGGTTCCCAAGTTATAACTGATAAAAAATCCCACTCCTACGGTATGTGCCACGCCCGCTTTTAAAAACTCATTCATATACAGCTTACTATAAGCACCTACCGTAGCAATGCCTGCATAACAAATTTCAAGCTCGTGGGGTTTAGGTTCGAAGTTATAGTTGATAAAAAATTCCACGCCTACGGTATGTGCCACGCCCCCTTTTATAAACTCATTCTTATACACCTAACTATAAGCTCCTACCGTAGCTATGCCTGCTTACCAAATTTAAGCTCGTGGGCTTTATGGTTCCCAAGTTATAGTTGATAAAATTTTCCACGCCTACGGGATGTGCCACGCCCCCTTTT
Organism: Rhagoletis zephyria; assembly: GCF_001687245.7. NCBI lineage: Eukaryota > Metazoa > Arthropoda > Insecta > Diptera > Tephritidae > Rhagoletis > Rhagoletis zephyria. Next base: position 247,120 of record NW_016157250.1, read on the forward strand.
TTAAACTCATTCGCATGCACTTACTATTAGCACCTGCCGTAGCTATGCCTGCATACCAAATTTCAAGTTCATGGGGCTTATAGCTGATAAAAATTCCACGCCTATGGGATGTGCCACGCCCCCTCTTACAAACTCATTTATATATACCATGTTATAAGACCTACCATAGTATGTCTGCATACCAAATTTCAAGTTCATACGACTTATGATTCCAAGTTATAGCTGATAAAAATTCCACGCCTATGGGATGTGCCACCCCCCTCTTACAAACTCATTTATACATACCTTATTATAAGCACCTACCATTGATATGCCTTCATCCTAAATTCAAAGTTCATGTGACTTATGGTTCCGAAGTTATAGTTGTAAAAAATTCCACGCCTACGGGATGTGCAAGCCCCCTTTTTAAACTCATTCATATACACCTTACTATTAGCACCTGCAGTAGTATGCCTGCATACCAAATTTCAAATTCGTGGGGTTTATGGTTCCCCAGTTTTAGCTGATAAAAAATCCCACTCCTACGGGATGTGTCACGCCCCCTTTTATAAACTCATTCATATACACCTTACTATAAGCACCTACCGCGTCTGAGTCTGCATACCAAATTTCAAGTTTGAGGGACTTATGGTTCCGAAGTTATGGCTCATAAAAATTTCACGCCTATGGGGAGGTGCCACGCCCCCTTGTCGAATCCCGATTTTTCCCTATTATAGGCCCAGGTGTCATGGCAACACTCTGTCCAAATTTCGTTCGATTCTGTCCGTCCGTTTAGGCTGCACATACATACATAAATACATACTTCCAAATATATATATATAAATAGAGTAGATATCTGTCCTTATCTTAGCGTAAAATAATTTTTGGGGATATCTCGGCGACGGGACCAAATACGTGTAAGTTTTAAATCCAAATATTTATTTTTAACTGGCTAAATTGTATTCTAAATATGAACCAATGCGATTTTTAGGAATATCCTGACCCCAGCGCCACCTAGCGAGCAAGTTTTGGTAGGAATATTTCTTTTCATAGTTCTGATATATGTTCCAAATATGAACCAAATCGGTCCAGCCGTTTAGTAGTTTAGTAACATTTACTGTACAGAAAACTCTATGAAAATGTGAAATCGTGGCGTCTCAGCATTCTTCATTTTTCGGCAACAACAAACAAAAAATTTCAAATTTTTTTAAATCGAAAAACCTTCCACACAGAAGGTGCAAAACAGCACCTTTTACAGAATTGAAATCGGTCGTCATACGGAAAACATTTCATTTTTTATATATCATAGATAGAAGAAGATAGATACCTATGTATGTATGTTCTATGTATGTATCTATGTTGAAGACCGTTTTCAATATGTACGAACGACACTAATTACTATTTCAGTTGGAAAAAAAATATCAATAATGGAAAATAAACACTGGCATATGTTGATGCCGTTGAAAAGCAAAATTGTATTCAAAAGAATTTATTGCAAAGTAAATTTTGTTTGCAAAAATTGGTATATCTTTTTTGTCCACATTCCAATTTTGATAAAATATAGCCTAGGATACGTCCGAGGTCACTGTCTAGATACCAGTTAAAGCCCCATGAAAATCCATTCAGTAGTTCCGTAGATTAGTGAGTTCAAACAGAAAAACAATCTACAGTTTTATTATATTATAGATACTGTAAAAGTGTTAGGGCTGTTAACTTATCTATTAACGATTTAACTATAGTTTGAAATAGATAGGTTTACGGCCCTTAATATGCTTAATTTGTTAAATGGCCCATCAAGTCGATTGACCGTGTATGTGTTTGTGGTGTGATTGTATCAGCTGCTGGTGCGATTTAAAAAACTATTTGAAAATTTTATGATTGTACCAGCATGCTGGTGTCATGAGTGTTTAAATTAGCTCAGTTTTCTAAGTAAAAAGTATTTTGGCGGAAATTTCTTGCACTATATGAGTCAAAGCCGTGTTTGTGGGAGATTAAGTTCACGATATTGTAGTTGTGAATTGAAAAAAAAACAATGTTTAACTAAGTGGTAGAAAAATTATGAAATTTCGGCTCTAATCATTTCGATCTTTCCTCGACCTCATTTGTAAAGAAATTTAGAAATTTGTTAGNGGCAAGAAAAGAATTTAGACATCTCGTTGTTAAAAATTTAGATCTCTTTAAATATTTAAATATTTACATTTTACATATTCTATTTACTAATCGCCACAATACGTCGTAAAGTAAAAGTACAAACTATGAAGTGCAAAGTATGTCCGATATTTTTTTGTTGAGAAGAAACTACCTGCGAAAAAATTCCCAAAGGTCAATACGATTTTTTACTAACTTCAAACTGGCACATTGTTATAGTAAAATGCCAACGTGTAGGCAAATTCATGGAATTTTACTGAGTTTTGCACGAAGTTAAGAGATTTTTTTAGGTTTTTTTGTTGTAGTATCAGCAATATTTTTTTTAAGTAAAAAATGTTGCATACGTTGTGAGAAATTCCTGGTGACAATAATTTAGTGCGGCACTATACATACATACATTTCTAGTTAACTTTTAATTCAAGTTTTTAAGTAATTTAGAAATATTATCATTGAAGCTTCGTTTTATGAAATTTTACTTTCTTTTTGTTATTTACGGCCTCATAACATTATATTCAACTATTTGATTGAGCTTGAGGCCATTATTATTAATGAAATTTTTTGTGGAAAAGCAACAGTAATTTACATTTTGATAGAAGTTATAGCTGCTATTTCGGGCAGCTATTCTGCTGCTATTTAGACTTGACCATGTTGTTGTTGGTGATTTTTTGTTAATAACTATTCTATATTTAGGGCTAGGTTTGGGCAAAGTGGGAAATTTATGGCCAAGTGCGAAATTTATGGCCAAGACAGGGCCACATTTCGATGGTCCTCTGCAATAACTTCTGGTTTTCACAAACTCGTCCAGAAAATTAGTGAGGCCGAATTCGGGCTGGTGAGAAGCAAATATTACTAGCACAAAATGGCTTTCAACAGCCCGAGAATCAACCAAAGAGACAAAAATTGACCACTTTCGGGGACCTGCGGGCGAGCAAAAGAACAGACTTGTTGTGCGTCCTGGTTTCAAGAATCCAAAAGTTGGCGACCGTGCAGCAAGCTGGTGTCGTATATTTCCCCTTTTATACAAAAAGGTTTTTGGTTGGATAAAATATTAGCTTTTTTTCCAGAGTTCATTGTTTTTCTATACCATTACTTATTGAAAATGTTCGCGTGTATACTTATATATGTGTATATGTGACCTGGTCTACGAAAAGGGAGCTTACGTGCGAAAACTAGTTTTCTGTGAAAAAGCTGTTAAAAGTAAGCAACTCGTTTCGTCAGTCGTCGTTTGTCGTATTTTTACTCTTCTTTCTCTACATTTTTAGTACCCTTCTAAGCAAGTTAGGATTTTCTGCTTTTCACCACGTGAAAAAGCATCTCATCTTCCATCCGAATAAACCAAAAGGTGAAAATTGATTTTTTGACACCTAAGCCCCCTTTCCGTAGACCAGGTCACATACAACTAAAAAATTTTAGCTACAATTTTTAGCCACAACGACTTTTTTTATCTCTTTTTTTAAGGAATTTGGCTACCACTAAAAGGATTCGCGGCAACACTGTTCATAATTATAAGCGAAACGAAGACAGTGAGCAATATGAATTGGAGCTCATAAGCAGTGTTGCCAGGTCTTCGTACGGTTGCCAGACGTACTGATTTTATCAGTACAGTACTGATTTTTCAACTCTTGTACTGATTTTATTCATTTCTTCAATCAGTACGCTAATGTCCTGATTTTTCAAAATTTGTACTGATTTGTACTGAATTTCAACCAAATACTTTAAGATTTTTACATAACGTTGGAACTTCCTAATTAATTAATTTAAGTATAGTTGACATGTTTCAGATAATGTTTGATATGACCAATAAACTAATAATATAATGAAAAGATCAATCGCTTTATGGGCATATCGCCGGGTCGTTACATTCCAGCTACGACAATATGATGGAGCTTAAATTATTTAAAAATAGGGCTGGCGTTTTTTTGTCGAGTGTTGTTATTTATCTCGAAAATAACTTACAGTTTAATATCAACGAATTTGGATATTCGAACGGCTTTTGCCTATAACTTACAATTCTTTTTTCACAAGTTACTGACCTTGTAAAAGAGTTTTGCATATAAGACATAGAGTTAGATACTCTTTTCAGCGAATTCTTAGTCTTTCAAAGTTTTTGCGTAGTTAAAAAAATGAATTTAAGCCATGAGGAAATATATGTGAAGTCCTTAAATAGTGGTACTTTTTCACAGTTTGAAATATGTATTTTTTTGTAATACCACACTCAAACGAATCATCTGAGAGTATAAAGTTCGCTTCCTGGCGCAAAGAGAGAAACAGGCTAAATAAAATTTTGTAAAGTGAACTTCAAATTAAAAGTAATTTTAAAATGAAATGTATATAATTCTTTGACTATTTAAAGGCTGAAGATGGAGATGATCTCATTATTGCTATTCAACAATGTCATAAATATGAAATAATTTAATGGCTTCTGTGTACAATGATGTGTACACTCATGTTTAAATCAATGACACTTTTATTTTTTATGAACTATGTTTTTTTACATACCAAAATATTGTTAAAAACATGTACTCTGGCGTTTTAAAGTATTGTCTGTTACTTACATACATAATTTTGCTTTGAATAAAACTATACTGAAAAGTACTGATAGTTTTAGCATGAAAAGGTCTAACGTACTGATTTCCCGCATAAAAAGTCTGGCAACCCTAGGTCTTCGGCATGTGAAAACGTCCTTCTTGGTCTGAAAAAACGTCATTTCCTACCCAAAAACGTCTTAATCAAATGAATGTACAANGTTCTTATTAAACGTTTATTATATCCAAAGGTACATATGTACGTAAGGTATATTAAAATGTCATTTTGACAGAGCACATTTAAAATTCATTGTAAACTGGTTTGAGATCGTTAATATAAAAATTATTTTATACATACACTTGTCATCACCATTTTGACCGATTTTGGCTGTTTCTCTTTTGTTTATTTAATGTTTATTATTTTCCCATAAAAGCCAAGCTCATTATATAACAAATAAAATATAAATCCACATTTCTAACTTGGTGGAAAAATTATAAAAAATCCTCAAAGCTTCAGTTAGATTTTCAACTTTGTATTTATTTAGATTTTTTAGAATTTTTTTGAGTATGCAGTTTGATAGCCCATTAAATTTCAGGGTAATAATGTACAAGTTTAAAGGGGCTAAATAATCGCGCTGATTTTTAATAATTTTTTTTCTTGTAGACATTTGGTAAGGGGGTCGGTTGTCGAAAATGCTAAATTATGTTCTGCTAAGAAGGAGCATAGCAATATTTCAGCCTTTTTTGCGTTCATTACATTTTCAATGGAGTCTTAAAAAAGTCGCCTACTTTTTTCTGACTGTTTATGCTGCTACAGCTTTTTTGATGCTTTTGCGAGCGTGCATGTTGCAAGATATCAGCTATTCCTGATTAGGCTTTTGATGTGCAACTGCAAACATTACAATAAGCCTCGTAACCTCAAGTGTTTACACAACCAGCCTTTGAACAAGGGATCCTTAATCCAAAAATCAAAAAAAATGCGCGTACGCTTGGTATGCATCATATTTAAGTCATCTGTGTCCAAAGAATAAATATCTTTTGAAGCCGCTGGTTCAAAACACAAAGCTTGTAAAGATTTATTAAGAAAATAATTCAGAATCAGTTTTATTTACAAGATTTAGTAACAGAGAAAAATTACTGGGAAGTTAAACAACGTCATTTTTTTACACAAAAAACGTCCAAACGTCAACAGCAGACATGGGCACTTTTGCCCGTGTGGGCTTTTTTGCCCGTACGGCCAAGCGAGCCCATTTCGCGGGCTAGATCAGGGGAAAATCATGGGCAAACGGGAAGGGGGCAACAAATCTTACTAATACACGTATAGCAATGAGAGCCACTGCACACGCATTCTGGAGTAAAAAGGCTCACTCTCCCAAACGTACGCCACATACACTCCTCGTCATTTGAATAGCTAAACTTTTTAATTTTTAGTATTTACACTTTTAATTTTGTTACTTAATATTCATTACATCCGATTTTAAAACTTTATACAGAGTTAAAAAAATGTCAACAAAGGGGTACAATAAAGTGCAAGTTTCAAGTGTCTGTAAAATAGCGGTGATTTTTGAAAATTTTTTTGGTGATAGTGCTGCGCATTTTCTCTCATACAAAGTATGCTCGACAAAACTTTTATATGGAATAAAATGCGCAGCACTGTCAATAAAAAATAAATGAATTTGAAAAATCGGGGCTCCCCCCGTCACCGTCAAAACCCCAGCGCGCCTTTATTCGTATATTCGTAGTGACGATATTTTTACAAAAAAATTATATTAAATAAACAAACGGAAAACTGTAAATACTAAGAATTGAAAGGATGTGCAATTCAAATGACGAGGAGTGTATATGAGCAGATGTGATCACTACCCCAAGTAAACGCGAGCTGAAAGCGTGATTGTGTTAGTGTGCCAATTAAGCTCGGAACACTTTGACAACAGAAAGCGACAAGCAGCATCTGTCAAATTTTAAATACACACGTTCTTACGGACACAATTATTTTGACGACAGCACGACATCTTGGCTGCAGGACTGCAATTGTCGACGTCGCCAAATTAAATCTATTTCTAATTTTGCCGGCGACAATGAGTAGATGTAGTGCTGCAAAATTAAATTGTCGCGAAATTAATCACATATTCTTGATTGTTCATGTTTTTCTTATTTACTTAAATAAAAATACACAATTTGTGAAATAAATATACCAAAATGTCAAACTTTAAAATCAGCTGTTTGCTATGTCGCTGAGGTCTTCAAAATGTTTAAGAAGCTGGCTTCAAGGCGACATTTGTCGACAAAATGGTGTCGCTGTCGTTACGTCGTGAAGTTGCAGTCGTCAAAGTGTTCCGAACTTGACGTTTGAATGAATTTGCGTTCGCTTTGTTACGCTCTCGCATGTATTTGCATGTGATGCTTACGCTCTTTAAGCAGGCGCTCACTCTCTGTCCATGCTTGTATATGAGCAAATTTGACATCGATATAACTGTTGCCAACTTTGTGCCTTTCGCAAGAAATTAAGTGCGTTTAGGGAATTAAAAGGCGAAAATTGTTTAGTTTAGCGCTTGTTTTGTTCTTTGGTGCCCTTTTCAAGGCAATTTTATAATAAAAACGTGATTTTATGGTGACATTGTATTTGACTTACACATATGTTAGTGTTTGGCCGAACTTCTCCTCTGGATAATATGCTCCAAGATAATCCAAACGCAATATTTTCACACAGTCTCTATCACGGAATCCATAGAATATTCTGCTAATTAGCTGGGTGTGCGCATTTGTACAAAAGTAAGCAATTGCATGAAAATAAAGCCTCTAGAAAAACCAAGTTTTGGAAATTGTTTTACGAATAAAAAAACATTTTGCAAATTAAATTTATTAAATTGATTAACTGCGCATAGTTGGAAATATTTACAAGTTTCATTGTGTGATTACCTAAAATATTTGAACATACAGCTTTATATGCGAAAATACCATTAAACACAGCAACACAAAATTGGCGTTTTTTTTGGGGGGGCGGGGGGAAATTGCGCTATTTTCAGTATTTTGGTGCTTTTTTAAATAAAAAACTTGGCGATCAGGGCTGCCAACTTGGCTCAAACCGTGCCATTTTTGGCACTATTTTACATGGAATGGCACTGAATTTTTCAATTTTGCACAAAGTGCCAAAATGGCACTTTTGAAAAAAAGCCAGATTTAAATATATTTTTGTGAAATCCTTTGCGTGTACTTCTTTTTCTCAACTAAAATTTTCTAATTTCTATAGTGTATACAACTGGTTTATCTTACTTTGACATTGGGCTTTTGTTTTAATTTGTCTAATTTTAATGCTAATGGGAAGAACTAAAGAGAATGACAACATTTTTGGCACTTTTAATTTTCTATTTGGCACGTTTTAGCACTTTTTTATCCTCAATATGGCACTTCATAGCTATGTATGTTTGGCAGCCCTGTTGGTAAATTTGATCACTAGCTGACCTTCACCGAGCGCTCTTTCCTGGGTTCGGACTATAAAATGGAAGTAAATATCAAGTATTCGTACTAGATGTGCATGTCTTATCTTTATAAAAAACATTTCATTTCTCCTCGTATCCTTGTACAAATAAGGAGCTAAAGCGGCCTTATAAGGGTCGATATCTGTAGACTGGAAAATCGACCAGCTAGTGGCTGAGATGTCATTTACACGGGTCGATTTTGGTTGAACGACAAAAATCTACCAGAAAATCGACCCGTGTAAAGGCGCCTTAATCCAACGAGCACTTATCATTAAAGTTAAAATGCCTTGGTTAAAATTAATAAAAAGTTATTTCATTCTTTCATTACCGGGACGATTGTTACATTGGTGGGCACGACGCAATTACAGAACCTTAGACAGAGCAATATTTTTCGATCGGGTTCAAATCGGGCGATTGTGAGGGCCTATTCACGAATTCAAGTTGCAAAGTTGCTGTAGCTCACCAATGTAACAATCGTGTCGATAAAAAGGTAAAATATAACTTTTAGTTTGCTATTAAAAACCCCACCTCCTTTCTATTTGAAGAGTAAATTTGTTGATGCAACAAAACGGAGCAGATTTTCAGTTGAGCGAAGTAGAGGACTAATTTTCAAATTTTTTCGACAAAACGGATCAAATCTACTCCTATCGGAGCGAAGTCCGAAAATGTATGCTCTTTGTTTGGTACACAAAGTCAGTATTACCGCAGCCGTACTGCGATGAACATGATGTCGGTGGGATATAAATAATTTTTTCGCAACTTTTCATACCCTTCCTCCCGTAAATTGAAAAACAATCCCAGCCCGCGCTTGCACTTTCGCTACTGCGCGGGCAAAAAAGTGCCCATGTCTGGTCAACAGGATACAAAAAACGTCCAAATGACGTTAAAAACGTCAACCTGGCAACGCTGCTCATAAGCCAAACACTTGTGATTACTTGCTCAACACAAGATCTCTAGCTTATAAGCCGGCGCTCTCTTCTTCATAACAATAAGTGAACGCCCTTCACACTTGCTTACTCTCCGTGAATATTTCGCTTGCTTCACACTTAGTTTCTCGCAAGCAGCTCAACGTTGTGCTTTATTCATTCAGTGCGGGACTCTGGTTCGGTCCCCCCTCCGTGCGAATCCAAACATTTTTTTTTTTTATTTTATTTTTTTTTTTTACATAAACATTATTTCGTTTTATTATCTTTGTTTGTTTATGGTGTTTCATATAATTATTTCGTTATTAATCAAATTTTTTGGAGTTTGGGCGTGTGTGAATCGGTAACAAAGTGNCTGCGATGAACATGATGTCGGTGGGATATAAATAATTTTTTCGCAACTTTTCATACCCTTCCTCCCGTAAATTGAAAAACAATCCCAGCCCGCGCTTGCACTTTCGCTACTGCGCGGGCAAAAAAGTGCCCATGTCTGGTCAACAGGATACAAAAAACGTCCAAATGACGTTAAAAACGTCAACCTGGCAACGCTGCTCATAAGCCAAACACTTGTGATTACTTGCTCAACACAAGATCTCTAGCTTATAAGCCGGCGCTCTCTTCTTCATAACAATAAGTGAACGCCCTTCACACTTGCTTACTCTCCGTGAATATTTCGCTTGCTTCACACTTAGTTTCTCGCAAGCAGCTCAACGTTGTGCTTTATTCATTCAGTGCGGGACTCTGGTTCGGTCCCCACTCCGTGCGAATCCAAACATTTTTTTTTTTTATTTTATTTTTTTTTTTTACATAAACATTATTTCGTTTTATTATCTTTGTTTGTTTATGGTGTTTCATATAATTATTTCGTTATTAATCAAATTTTTTGGAGTTTGGGCGTGTGTGAATCGGTAACAAAGTGTGCGGCAAGTAAATTTTTGACAACTATGAGGTGAATAAAATTTCAGTAGCTCATGGGGCTAGTGAAATTTTTGACAAATGCATAGAAAATTTTGACAATCGCGAAGATTGTTGCTGTGTGTAATTTTTCGTAATACAAAGGCTTAAATTGATGAAATATTAATTTCACTTCAATTTGTAATAGTTTATTCCGAATAAATCTGCGGTTATCAAACATTTACTGCTGTCAAAAAAGATTTCATTTCACACAGCAGATTGGCAAAACTGTCTCACCATAGTAAAAATATTATTCAACAACTTTCCCCATAGAACTGTGCTGGATAGATCCCCCCCTTCGTCAGTGAAAGGAAACTTTATTTTTGAATTAATAACACTATACTATTTTACCCTTCCGATTTATAATTTTTTTATTTCAGACTGATGACAAATTATCTTTTAATGAATACATAAAATTATCGATTGGTGTATTATGTATTTGAATATTTGCGAAATACACTAGGCCATTTAGCTTAGTTCCCCACAGTGTTGGGAAATAAAATTGTTCCTTCAGTACGAAATAAATAAATAAANCTTGCTTACTCTCCGTGAATATTTCGCTTGCTTCACACTTAGTTTCTCGCAAGCAGCTCAACGTTGTGCTTTATTCATTCAGTGCGGNAAGCGCAAGTTTGAAATACATTCTCATTTTCGTTGTTGGTGTTTCCGACAGGGTAGGAGAGTGATGTAATGTGGAACGATTTTTCGTCATCCCTTGTCAAATTTGGCACTACGCCGAAACCGGTATGTCTCCAAACCAANTACTATTTTACCCTTCCGATTTATAATTTTTTTATTTCAGACTGATGACAAATTATCTTTTAATGAATACATAAAATTATCGATTGGTGTATTATGTATTTGAATATTTGCGAAATACACTAGGCCATTTAGCTTAGTTCCCCACAGTGTTGGGAAATAAAATTGTTCCTTCAGTACGAAATAAATAAATAAAAAATCTATACAAAAACTGTACTTTTCGACTGTAAATTGTATCGACTTTTTAATTTGCTCATATGCATGCATGCATACATAGATTCACTTCTAGACTAATGATTTGATGGTATTCACGGGAAAGTTTATGTAGGTACATTTACATATTTTACACTTTTAACATAAATGTCAAGGCAGCTATTTTAAGATACACCTCTTAGCAAACAAATTTTTTTAAGTTATTATGAATGGATAAAAGAGACACCTTCTTTGAATTCAGTACTAAAACTTGACATTTCAAGTGTTTATCAAAACTTTATACATGTTAACTAGATTGGCCCTTTATATTAAAGTTACATAATTTTAATTATTTTTTTATAAAAATGCAGTTTACACTTTAACAAAACCCGTATAAATCCAAAGTTTAATCTTTACGCCACATTAAAAAAATCAACAAACTTTCGTAAAGCTTTTTAATTAGATTTCCTAGAAATACATATTTTGAGTATGCAGTTTGGTAGGCCGATCAATTCAAATAAAGCGCAAGTTTGAAATACATTCTCATTTTCGTTGTTGGTGTTTCCGACAGGGTAGGAGAGTGATGTAATGTGGAACGATTTTTCGTCATCCCTTGTCAAATTTGGCACTACGCCGAAACCGGTATGTCTCCAAACCAAATTTAAAATACATAGCTGCGACTTATCGTTGATTTTTAATATTTTTTTTTGATGAAGTCGTTGCTCATTTTCTTCATTAAAAAAATCGTCGAACATACTTAGATAATATGGAGGAAAAATACCGACATCGGCAAAAATATGCCATACATCAACTGTAAATTACAGCTACTTTAAATTTGCACTTTATTAGACTAAAATTGAATGAGCTAAAAAACTGCAAAATATGAAAAGATAAAATTGAAATAGAAAGCTCGAAATTTTTACGAAAGTTTGTCGATTTTTATTAATGTTGTTCAAAGATTAAACTTATTTGCATTTAGTGTGTGTTAAGGAATAAATTATATTTTTATAAACAAATAATTCAAATTAAAATATAATAAAACAAGTAAGAAAGTCTAAGTTCGGGCGGAGCTGAACATTAAATACCCGGCGCAAGTATTAATAATAATAATAGATTGGCGCTTACACAAATGTTAGTGTTTGGCCGAGCTTCTCCTCCGATTTGTGGCGTGCGCCTTGATGTTGTCACACAAAGCGGAGGGACCACAGTTTTACGCTGACTCCGAACGGCGATTGTATTTTTATAAGAAGCTATTTTTCATGGCAGAAATACACTCGGAGGTATGCCATTGCCTGCCGAGGGACGACCGCTGTTAGAAAAAACCTTTTTTCTATATTTTTGCGATGTTGCTTTGACCAGGGTTTGAACCCAGGCATTGTGGAGTGGAAGCGCGCACTGCTTACCACTACACCACAGCGGCCGACAAGTATTAAAGTATTAAATATATGTTTTTTCACCTTTGCGAAAGCTGCCGCTAGATGGTAAGCCGGGG
>NW_016157250.1:259786-262334 GCF_001687245.7 Rhagoletis zephyria
TACATATATGTGATCATAAGTGGGCGGTGCCACGCCCATTTTCCAAAATTTTATCATAAACGTATATCTTGGAAAAGAATTGTTGCAAAGCATCAATTTTACATAAATTAGCTTTAATATTTACTGATTTATCGAAGATTTTGTATTTCTTTAAATTACCGTTATATAGGATGTGGGCGTGGTTATCGTCCGATTTTAAAAATTCTCGGCCACTTGATATTGGTGCAGCGGTTACCAAGTTATACACATGTAACCATAAGTGGGCGTGGCTATGCCCATTTTCCAAAAATTTTTAATATTCTTATTTTTCGTTTAAAAATTGTTGTAAATATCAATTTTGAGTGAATAATCTTCAGTAGTTACTAAAATATCGCAGTTTTCGTATTTCCGAAAATTACCGTTATATGGGATGTGGGCGTGGTTATTGTCCGATTTCGCCCATTTTCAATACCAGCCTACCTTGGACTAAGATAAACCTACATACCCAATTTCGTTAAGATATCTCAATTTTTGCTCGAGTTATCGTGTACACGGGCGGACGGATAGACGGACAGACGGACGGACAGACAGACATGGCTTAGTCGATTCCTCTATTCATTCTGAGCATTTAAGTATACATTTGTCTATATCTATCCCGATTCGTTTTGGGTGTTACAAACAACCGTTATGAGAACAAAATTAATATATGTACCCTTGTGCACAAGTGCGCTCGGGTATAATAAATAGTCAACTCTAGTCAATATGTGAGTGTCGTAAAGTTATGATATTTAAGAACATCTCTTTCTTAATTAACGATGACACTGTTTCTATATGAAGCTGATTTCGACATTTTGTTTTAATAAAATTTAGTATCGAAAATATTCTTTCAAAACTTGCCTAGGAATGTGATATAATGGTTCGTTCAAAACCTTTTTTCAAAACTTATAAAGGAAAAACGAGAAATGTAGCAGCTGGCGGTCCACCGTAACCAGTAAGGCTTTGAAAGGGGTCTACGGGGGAAAAAGTTTGGGAACCTCTGCTATAAATGGTACTTTTTGCAATCTGAACCTGCACAAAATAAATACACTCCCGAATTCACATGTATTTCTTGCGTTAGTGCGAAGAATTTTTGGTGGACAAAAAAACGATTTTCGTTACCATTCTGTTTACCAATGATTTGGAAAAATCCCGGAAAACACGAAGCGGAAAATTGTTATTCATGCACCAACAATACATTTGGTTTCAATCGAAAAAGTTAGTAAATTTAAATAAAACCATGAAATTATGTATAGTTTGCCCTCACCTTTATCGCTGAGTGTATTAAATAGGTAAAAGTTTCTGTATGTTTGGAAGGTACCACGCCTAAGTATAACCAACCTTGGAAAGTCGGCGCAGATGTCCAAATTAAAAAAAATATGGTGCAGAACTTTTTTAGTTTTTGTCCGCCGAACAAACAAACTTAACATTTGTATATCGATGGCTGAGTGGAAGATCTACCTATCTCGGCAGCCAGTTCGAAAACGCCCTATCCCAGAAAACTTTTCAATAACGCCCTACATCAGAATTTGATTGAAAAACATCCTATCTCAGAATTTTATTGAAAACCGCCCTATCTCGAAATACATGTAAAATGCCTATCTCAGTTTTTAAATCGGCGGCTGAGATAGGTCGATCTTCCACTCAGCCATCGATATATATGTACGTACATATACTCATAAATATTTAATTTAATAGATCGGTCTTGTGTCGTCTACAAAGGTGTACCGAGCGCTCATTTACCTGTTGCACATAGTTATGCATTAAAAGTTCCCAATCATCCATCCGAACTCGAAACTGTCTATGATTGCAAAGAGTCTATGGCAACGCCATTACCACTTGATGATGGATCTGATTGCATTCCGATTGAAAACAATTTACCGTCTTTCATATGCCAAGAACACCTAAACAGCATGGTGTGTAAATTAAATCTCTTCCATAACAACGCAATGATTTTGGCATCAGAACTGAAAAGCGTGAATGTTTTAGCACCAGGAGTAAAAGTAATGGCCTACAAACATAGACAAGATCCGTTTATGCAATATTTCAAGTTATCGGAAGATGGCACTCAGGCTTATGGCATTGGTGTTGCAGGTTTGATGAATGAAATGGGAATTACTGACTATAAACCCGAACAATGGCGTCTCTTTACTTACGCATCAAAGCGAAGTTTGAAAGCAGTCTTGCTCTATCGCGATAGTAGCAAGAAACCCGTTCCTATCTTGTATGCGGTTGGAATAAAGGAATCATACGAAACAATGCAATTAATCTTAGATTGCATCAAGTACAAAGAGCACAGGTGGCGCGTGAACTGAGATTTTAAAGTTCTCTCACTACTATCAGGCATGCAAACGGGCTACGATTGGTCAATTCAATATATGTAGTTCACGAGCCCATGATAGCGCTTAATAAAATCATGGTTCCTGATTTACATATCAAACTTGGTGTTGTTAAGAACTACATCAAACAGTTGGTTAGAGTCAACGAAACTACATTCCTATATTTGAAAAATAATGCCTTTCCAAAACTTTCC
>NW_016157250.1:265153-306829 GCF_001687245.7 Rhagoletis zephyria
TTGTAAATATCAATTTTGAGTGAATAATCTTCAGTAGTTACTAAAATATCGCAGTTTTCGTATTTCCGAAAATTACCGTTATATGGGATGTGGGCGTGGTTATTGTCCGATTTCGCCCATTTTCAATACCAGCCTACCTTGGACTAAGATAAACCTACATACCCAATTTCGTTAAGATATCTCAATTTTTGCTCGAGTTATCGTGTACACGGGCGGACGGATAGACGGACAGACGGACGGACAGACAGACATGGCTTAATCGATTCCTCTATTCGTTCTGAGCATTTATGTATACATTTGTCTATATCTATCCCGATTCGTTTTGGGTGTTACAAACAACCGTTATGAGAACAAAATTAATATATGTACCCTTGTGCACAAGTGCGCTCGGGTATAATAAATAGTCAACTCTAGTCAATATGTGAGTGTCGTAAAGTTATGATATTTAAGAACATCTCTTTCTTAATTAACGATGACACTGTTTCTATATGAAGCTGATTTCGACATTTTGTTTTAATAAAATTTAGTATCGAAAATATTCTTTCAAAACTTGCCTAGGAATGTGATATAATGGTTCGTTCAAAACCTTTTTTCAAAACTTATAAAGGAAAAACGAGAAATGTAGCAGCTGGCGGTCCACCGTAACCAGTAAGGCTTTGAAAGGGGTCTACGGGGGAAAAAGTTTGGGAACCTCTGCTATAAATGGTACTTTTTGCAATCTGAACCTGCACAAAATAAATACACTCCCGAATTCACATGTATTTCTTGCGTTAGTGCGAAGAATTTTTGGTGGACAAAAAAACGATTTTCGTTACCATTCTGTTTACCAATGATTTGGAAAAATCCCGGAAAACACGAAGCGGAAAATTGTTATTCATGCACCAACAATACATTTGGTTTCAATCGAAAAAGTTAGTAAATTTAAATAAAACCATGAAATTATGTATAGTTTGCCCTCACCTTTATCGCTGAGTGTATTAAATAGGTAAAAGTTTCTGTATGTTTGGAAGGTACCACGCCTAAGTATAACCAACCTTGGAAAGTCGGCGCAGATGTCCAAATTAAAAAAAATATGGTGCAGAACTTTTTTAGTTTTTGTCCGCCGAACAAACAAACTTAACATTTGTATATCGATGGCTGAGTGGAAGATCTACCTATCTCGGCAGCCAGTTCGAAAACGCCCTATCCCAGAAAACTTTTCAATAACGCCCTACATCAGAATTTGATTGAAAAACATCCTATCTCAGAATTTTATTGAAAACCGCCCTATCTCGAAATACATGTAAAATGCCTATCTCAGTTTTTAAATCGGCGGCTGAGATAGGTCGATCTTCCACTCAGCCATCGATATATATGTACGTACATATACTCATAAATATTTAATTTAATAGATCGGTCTTGTGTCGTCTACAAAGGTGTACCGAGCGCTCATTTACCTGTTGCACATAGTTATGCATTAAAAGTTCCCAATCATCCATCCGAACTCGAAACTGTCTATGATTGCAAAGAGTCTATGGCAACGCCATTACCACTTGATGATGGATCTGATTGCATTCCGATTGAAAACAATTTACCGTCTTTCATATGCCAAGAACACCTAAACAGCATGGTGTGTAAATTAAATCTCTTCCATAACAACGCAATGATTTTGGCATCAGAACTGAAAAGCGTGAATGTTTTAGCACCAGGAGTAAAAGTAATGGCCTACAAACATAGACAAGATCCGTTTATGCAATATTTCAAGTTATCGGAAGATGGCACTCAGGCTTATGGCATTGGTGTTGCAGGTTTGATGAATGAAATGGGAATTACTGACTATAAACCCGAACAATGGCGTCTCTTTACTTACGCATCAAAGCGAAGTTTGAAAGCAGTCTTGCTCTATCGCGATAGTAGCAAGAAACCCGTTCCTATCTTGTATGCGGTTGGAATAAAGGAATCATACGAAACAATGCAATTAATCTTAGATTGCATCAAGTACAAAGAGCACAGGTGGCGCGTGAACTGAGATTTTAAAGTTCTCTCACTACTATCAGGCATGCAAACGGGCTACGATTGGTCAATTCAATATATGTAGTTCACGAGCCCATGATAGCGCTTAATAAAATCATGGTTCCTGATTTACATATCAAACTTGGTGTTGTTAAGAACTACATCAAACAGTTGGTTAGAGTCAACGAAACTACATTCCTATATTTGAAAAATAATGCCTTTCCAAAACTTTCCATTGAAAAAATCCGTGAAGGTAGTTTTTTGATTGTATATGAGTGAAAATCTCTTAAGTGGTTGTAAACCGAATAAAGTGATTTCTGCGAAAATATCTTGACCGTCCAATTTTGGGTGGCCCATTTGAGAGATTTTCGCACATATAATTTATTATATCTCTCTCTTGCTTTAAGAACCCTATAATTTTTATTTCAGGTGTGCTTAATGGGCCGTACATCAGAAGATTAATGAAGGATCAAGGCTTCTTGGAAATTCTTGATGGCACAGCAGCCGTTGCATTGGATGCAGTTCGGGCTTTAATTAAACACGTTCTGTGTAAAAATCGTTCACCAGGATATGCCATTTTTATTGCGAACTTGATGGAATCTTTTGACAACTTTGATGTGCACATGTCGCTTAATATCTACATGCTACACAGTCACTTTGACTTTTACGAGCAACTGATTTCAACAGAAACCGACGATTTAGGGGAGAGATTTCACCAATCCATTATGTGTTTTGAGGACCGATTCGCTGGAAAACGATTGACTTAAAAAAATCATTCGAGCAAAAGAAACTAGCAAAATATGCCAAAACGGGATTGAAGAGAACCCAAATTTAGGTCCAAATAATATATAAACTAATATTATAAAAAAATATTACGAAATTAAATATGAGTTGTAACCCAAAACCACATATCTGAAATAGGTAAGGTAATATCAAAATACAGTCACGTGCGAAATTTCAGTAAAATAACCTTAAAACTGAGGTAGTTATTAACAAAAAACCTAAAATTTAAGCAGATTTTTAAGCACCGTTATATCGAAAACTAGAGCCAATCTGGAAAAACGGAGGACGCCAGTGAATTTAGAAGATCCCAGTTAAGTAAGATCAGTTATCAAAACCTTTGCCCAGAATAAAATTCAAAACCTGAGCACAGTGTTTTAAACGACGAAAAATTCACTTTCAGAACTCTAAGACTTTCCCCCTAAATATCTCAAAATTTTGATGTGATACGGATTTCCTGAAAACACCATCATAATCTAGAGGCCAAAATTAAATTTACGTGTTTGGCGGTTTAGCTGTGATATTTCAAAACCTAAAAATTTACCTACAGTGTTATTGGCAAATCAATGGCTGCTTAATAAAAATGTGTAATATATTAAAGCGTACTTAATCAAAAGTTTTTTATTGTATATTCAGTAATTCATTTTATTTTTTTCTTCCAAAGTAGTGGTTTTGATCTATAATTGGACTAGTATTTTTCTGTCTATTTTGAACTAGTATGAGACAGGTATATTTCTGACCGAAATCTGACAATTGCCATCTCGTAGGACATCCCCATGTTAAAAATACCAGTTGATTGCATGGAAAAAAGATAGTTGGCTGACTGAATTGGGCATGTGGTTCATACTAGTTGCGAGGTAGTTTACAACTAGTCCATTTGACCACAGGGGTCGATTAGTAAATGGAATATGTAAAATGTAATTGTTTTTGGGACCTAAAAATGTTGCATAACAAGCCAATAATTCAATTACTCGTTTTCTTTTGCTTTGTTAACTCCGTTAAATTAACTGATTTTATGAATGAATACATTTATTTGTAATTTTTTATGGAATTGGCATAGGCATAAGCATCGACCAATTCTTTCCCCATAAGCCGATCAATCGGCATCGGCATCGGTATCTGAAAAAAAATATTGGAATCGGTCGGACTCAAGGCACATTAAGCAGGTAGTATCAGTAGAGCAAAAACAACATTTGCGTGTATTTTGTTGTTGCTTCTGGTATCGAAAGTGTCAAAAACTGTTCTGAATTTTTTCTTCTAAATCAAAGCGTGCCATGTGAAATACAAAAAATTATAAAAAATAAAAAATTGAAATTGGAAAAAATAAAAATTGATGCAACTTTCTTTCCTAGTAAATTTGTTTGCTTCTCGAAGCATTGATCCATCCTTTACAAGGGCCAGTAATCAGCGGTTGTGCTGCTGAGTTGGGCGAACGTTCCAAAAGCAGCTATTCAATCGCTTGTTTTGTATGGAAAAAGGTTTCACATGCAAATGGATTTTAACAATTCAGAATTTTTGTGAGAAAAAATTAAATATATTTGACATTTTCGAGACCAAATAATTTGAAAATAAATCAAATCAGCTGCTCTACTGATACTACCTGTTCAATGTACCTTGGTCGGACTCTAAATAGAAAAATATCAATATTATGTAAAATGTAAATATTTAAAGAGTTCTAAATTTTTTACAACGAGATGTCTAAATTTTTTTCTTGCCAAACATTTTGCATTCTGAAAGGTATTGTACTGGGACCGGGAAATATGTAGCTCTTAAATCCGGGACCGTTCCGCCGAAAACGGGACGGTTGGCAACCGTGATTGGAATCCGCAATCAAATTTAAATTTTTGCTAAAATACTTTTTGAAACACGCCCATATTTTTGAAATTTTATTTTTTTATAGTGAATTAAACAAAGACTAGAGTGCCAGTTACTGTCGAAATTCGACAGTTTTTCTAGTTTTAGAAGCCTTGGAGAGGTTTTCTAACTTAACACGTAGCAAAACTTATACGGTACAAATTAACTAACCGGAAAATCTTCTGCTAAAACGTAACTAAACTTTTTTTATCTGAGAAGGTCTTTGGAGGACTTTGACAGGACTTGGAATTGACATGATACATTCAAGTTTATCGATAAACTTCAATGATTTGATATGAATCAATGTTGAAAGTCAAGAACACTAAAATTCGATAACTCAACAAAATTCGTTAAATCGACCAATTTAGATAACTGTGAAATTCGATGGCTCCATAAATTTCGGTAACTCAAAAATGTAAAAACTTTGGATACCTTTATAAATTTTTGCTTTTGACATCTCCATATTTTTCGAAAACTATCTAAACATTTTGATAACTCGTTACACTCTGTTAAGATGATTAAATTCGATAAGCAGTGATAAATCGATAAGCTTATATAACTTTCGATAAACCGATATATTTTGAAAGTTCCATAAACTTCGCTTCGTTGAACCAACCAATTTCAGTAGATCAATAATTATCGATAACTCTGTAAGTTGAAAGAACTCCATTCATTACGACACCTCGATACATTTCGTTAAGTCTATAAATAATGATAATTCAATAAATATCGATAACTTGATACATTTCTTTAACTTGACAAATTTCGTTAATCCCACACGTTTTTATAGCTCGATAACTAACCGTAAATTTGGACAACTAAGTTTCTGTGTCTATAAATTTCGACAACTAAGTAAACATTGATCAGTTTGAATAATTAGATACGTTGCGATAACTTAATAAGTATGGATAAATTTCGATAATTATAAACTTCGATTATTCGATAAATTTCAGTAACCTTTATGGCTGATTTTATTTCGATTCCTATCGGAAAATTTAAACTCTATTAACCTAATTCTGTTGTATTTCTCATTGTCTCCATTTTCGCCTTTATCTCTATTTTCGTCTTTATCTTCACTTTTGCCTTTTTTTTGTCTTCATCGTTATCACTTGTTTCTTCATCTTCATATTTATCTTTATTTCAAAGTTTAAGTTTTTTAAACGACGATTTTCGACCAATTACGAAACTATAAAAACTCTCCTCATCTACAGAAAATTACCTTTCCAACGGAGTTTTTGGTTTTGAAATCGGTAACTTTACTTTGGTCTTCATCTTTGTTTTTATCTTTCACATCTTGGCTTATGTCCTTTTCTTTTTCTTTTCACGTAGATGAGATGAGATGCGATGCGATGACGTGATAAGATGTGACGTGATTTTATGTGATGTGATAGGATGTCATGTCATGTGTTATCATATCCTGCGATGTCATGTCATATGATGTCATACCATATGATGTCATATAATGTGATGCCACGTCATGTAATGCCATGTCATGTCATACGATGTCATATCATGTGATGTCAAGTCAGTTGATGTCATGCCATACAATGTGATGTCCTATCATATAATGTCATGTCACGTGATATCGTGTGATGTGATATCATATTATGTGATGTCTCTTTATATCATGTGATAAAATGTGATGTGATATCATGTAATGTGATCACATTCCATGTTCCGATTAGTGTATCGATAACCCTGTTGATAACTGTGTCGATAAAAATACCGGTAACAATATCCATAAACATATAGAAAAATACAACGATTGTAAAATCATCAGTAGCGATTATTGTACCTACCGTTAACATATAAATTACTAAATCGATAACAAAATCAATTGTTTAATCGATTATTATACCGATAAGAATATCCATTATTGTATCGATAACAATATCGATTATTATATTGATTATTATATCGATTACAATAGCGGTTATTTAATCAATAACAGTATCGATAACAATATCGATTATTTTATCGATAGCAATATCGATTATCATATCGATAAAAATATCGAGTTTTATATCGATAACAATATCGATCTTCATCCTCATCCTTTTCTTCATATTTATCTTTATTTTTGCATATTCCTCTTCACCTTTACCTTAAAGTGTTTTAATTTACTTTGATCTTCGGTTTTGCCTGTACCTCTAGGCATCTTTGTTTTTGTTTTTATTCTCAAACCGCTAAACCGCTGAGAACCATTTCCATGTGCATTATTCCCCTTGAATTTGACAATTTTCACCCAACCAACCAACTGGCGCTAAAGAAATATTCTTACCCTTTCAGTTACCCTAATTCTTATGTATCTGCCATTGTCTCCATTTTCGTCTTTGTCTTCACTTTTGCCTTCTTTTTTTTACTTCATCGTTATCATTTATTTCTTCATCTTCATATTTATCTTTATTTCAAAGCTTAATTTGAAAGCTGTAGTGAAACAATAGGCGAAACATGTCAAATTGAACATATTGCAGCAACATCTATACACATTTCGAAAATGTTTAAACGACGGGTTTGGCCGTAATTTTCAACCAATTGTTAAACCATAAAAACTCTGCTAGGTTAAATCGCCAAACGAACGGAGACAAAATTTATGTTAGCGTATTAATATATAAATTACGATAGTTCCTTTTTGGTTGTTGTTGTTTCCGACAGGGTGGGTGTATGATGTATTTTGGAACGAATTTCCGTCATCCCTTATCAAATTTGGTTTGGAGATAAACCGGTTTCGGCGTTGTGCTATCTTCAGTGTCATTTTTCGTTTCGTTTCTTTGGGAGAACGAAAAATGACACTGAAGATGGCACAACGCCGAAACACAAGGGATGACGGAAATTCGTTCCAAAATACATCAGATTACGATAGTCTTAAATTCCTAATTTACTGGTCTTAACTATGCAAATCAACTTCAAAAAGTTCAACTGTTAATAGCTAAGTTAGCTTTAGGACAATCATGACCATCTTATATACATAAAGGAATGTTAAGTATGAGCAGAACCCGAGATATAACGATTTGAAGAAGTACATGAATAGTCAGAATCACGAAAAGATCCAAATTTTGNACATAAAGGAATGTTAAGTATGAGCAGAACCCGAGATATAACGATTTGAAAAAGTACATGAATAGTCAGAATCACGAAAAGATCCAAATTTTGACAGATTATATCTACGAAGAAAGAAAAATAATAAAAGTTCCTCCAATACGTGCCATCTTAAATATTTCATGTATAGAACCCATAAAAAATTTGAAGCGAATCGGAGACATGAAATATTTTGTTTTTTGAAATCCTTCCGATTTAAAAAAGAATGGCCCATATTCTTTCTTTAGCACTCACACCATGAAATTTTCATTTCTGAAATTGTAAAGTAGGTAGATGCTTCTTAGGCGTTTACGTTTTGGTGTCCTTTCAGAGAAAAATGCGCTCAAAATTATTGCATTAGGGCGTTTGACCGCACTTATTATATTGGACGAAATTGTTTAGCTAGAGATAATAAAATAATTTTTTAATCTCATTTCTTACAGATACTATAATGGTAAATCGCGGACTGTGTGCTTCATGTTATGGCCAGATGGTCGTTATCCAACCTCGATAGCGGATTATGCGTACGTATTAAGCTAGCCACAAACGTTAAACATGTGCACGAACACTCGTGTAAGTATGCTCGGTGAGCGATTCATACATATGTGTGTATTAGGGATGCCAAAATATCAGGAAAATTAGGATCCCGGGATTTCGGGATATTTTTTAAGTAAACCCGGTCAAATTGGGGCATAAGTTTTATGAATATGAGTAAAAATTCAATATCTGAAAGCATTTAAACATACCATTAAATAAAACTATTTAAAATTTACGAGAAACTGATTGTAAAACTCATATATCGCTAGCTTAGAGTGAAAAGTTGCTAACTTCACTTTTAATGAAAAATCATATATAGGAGGCTAGATACATTAAAATTGCATCGTTTCGAAAAGGGTAAAGGTCCTTGTTTTATGTGTTCTCGTTTATATTAAATGAAAGGATAATTTGCTAAGGCCAAAAAAAGCTCCGAAAATTCGATAAGGCCAAAAAAGTTCGAAATCTTTTAATAAGTATCGATTCGTATGGAGTTTTGCTTTGCTTTAAACAGGCAAAATGTTGTATTCCAAGTTTTGCGAAATACGTGAAGAAAATGGCTATACGAAGTTTTTTCCTCTCCTGCACAATGTTTAAATTGGGACTTAGCAACTTAAAAAACCATGTGATTGAGGAACGCATACATCACAAATAATAATGTAAATACCAGGTACTATATAAAGTGACGATTAATAAAAAAACATAAAACAAAAATATACAAAAACAATTTCTCTAAACATGTTTATTCTACTCTATAAAGAAATTGCAAATGGAGAATTTTTTGCCATTTTTTTCGCAATTTACTAGAAATTTTGAGGGTGTACGAGTCAAACGGATCTCAGAATCGGATTCAGCGGGTCGACTTACATGTTGGTAGTTGGGTCTGGTTGAAAACAAACACACCTTTTTTTGCTGTTGTTGTTATTATATTGCACTTAAAATGTTTTCGTAAGAGCAGCAAAGCATTCAATGCGGAGTCTTCTAAGCTTGACCTTCAGTTCTTACATACAAAACCTACTGATGAAAAACATATTTCGGCATCAACACTTTTAGGCTGAACTGTCAAAAGGTAGACATAATCCATTTGAAGATAATGACCCCTATCCCCTCCATTACAAAATATTTGAACATCTTTTTCCAGCACGTCGGTCAAATTATAAGTTTTTCGATTTGAGGAAGTTTTGAGTAGATTGATCTAAAAAATTATCTAACTTTCCTAAAAAAACTCTCTGTTTCGTTTACAATAGCGACGCTATGAGTAAATTCATTGAAATCTTCTTCAAAAAAGGCTCAGACTGCAATTTAAAAGTACAGTTTCAAGCTTTTTGTTAATTGCAGTCAAAACGGCATTTTACAAAATCATACTTCAACAAGTTGTTACTATCAATTCGATATTTCAAAATTTTCGGGATCCCGGGATTAATGCAAGCAAATCGCGGGATTTCCGGGACGTCAAAAACACCGGAATCCCGGGATTGGCATCCCTAGTGTGTATGTATGTGTATTTTTTTGTATGTACCTTAGACCCCCTGCAGAAAAATATTATCACTTAACAAAAAATAACCTACTTGGAGGTAGCTTTTTTGCGGGATTTCTCTAAAATATATAACTTGTAGTTAGCTACAAAAAGCTAACTTGAAACAAGTGGACAAGTAATGCAGGTGTAAAGCTCGAGATAGTTTTCTTTAATCGCGTTTCTATTTAGATATCCTGCACTTAGCAAATACTTTTTCGAATTGAGGACAAATAAAAGGAAGATCGAAATTTCGTATTATCATTTTGAGGTTATGTCTGACAGAGTTCGAATATGGGACCACCTACAGCAGAATATGTAAACAAATATGAAATATGATAAAATAAATAAATAAAAAACAAAACAAAAAATAAATAAAAATATTTTGTTTTTCCTATTGATATTTTATGCCCAAAAGTGGTTACATAGTTGCAAGTTAGTGACATCAAATGGAAATGACTATTTCGCGGCCATTGCCATAGAAATATAGTTAGCTTTCGTCAAAGAAAATATACAGATAATAAGTGACTTATAGCTCCTTCCTAATCAACTTAGAGTTAGCTTATATTTAGTGATATACATTTTCCGCAGGGCCAGCATCGAGTAGTCTCGAGCCGCAGTGTTGTCAGGTCACTGAAGTGAGAAATCGTCAGTTTGGCTCTCAAAAATAGCTATTTGCATGTAAAAATCGTCAACATATAAAAAATTTAAACAAACAGAACCGGGAAGCTCTTTTGGTTCTTTTCTGATCGATATACGTAAAAATAAAAGGTTAAACGTTTTGTCGAAACTCTTGGCAGCAAGTGCTACTTTGGACTAAGTAGCACATTCCGGAGGAAAGTCCTCTCTCGACGTACAAAACCCGCACTCTATAAGTCACTCATCATGCCCGAGCTGTTATATGGCGCAGAAGCTTAGACAATGACAACATTCGATCAGGCA
The DNA here is from genome assembly GCF_001687245.7 of Rhagoletis zephyria. Classification (NCBI taxonomy): domain Eukaryota; kingdom Metazoa; phylum Arthropoda; class Insecta; order Diptera; family Tephritidae; genus Rhagoletis; species Rhagoletis zephyria. The sequence goes on from NW_016157250.1 coordinate 275,847, forward strand.
GCTCTTGGAGTATTCGAGAAAATGATCTTACGGAAGATTTACAGGCTTCTACGCGTGGGCGATGGGGATTACCCTAGACGATGGAACGATGAGTTGTATGAGATTAATAACGAAATATACATAGTGCAGCGAATGAAAATACAGCGGCTCCGCTGGCTTTGACATTTCGTTCCAATAGGAACCGAAGTTCCAGAATTCAACTTGCAATCCGCTGGTGGGAGCAGAGGAATAGGGAGCGCCCACTGCAATGGAGAGATCAAGTTGGCACAGAGAGATATAACTGGCGTTCTTTGTCGAGCTCGTCCAAAATGGCTTAGGCGGTTACAAAGCCAAAGTAGAAGAAGAATATGCATATGATAAATGACGGAGTTGGATACACCAGGAGGAACTAGGAAAATATTCCTTATCAGATTGATCCTGGAAACGGTTCGATCAAAATGTTACATAACCTTAGCTATCGCTTGGTCTGGAATTGCTGCGACACTGTTACCAGGTGGAAGCACTGCTGATTCAGCTCTTAAGCTGCCATTGAACATTTAAATCATCGAAACTCCCACGTGCAATATTTCCAGAACATCCGGTACGTAAAAAATCGCATGAGGTTCTTGATCGATTGTTGCGAGATTTGCGCGGAAACGTTCAACCATTCGGGAATGCATTAATATTGTTCGCAGGAGATTTTACGAAAACATTGTCTGTAATTTCTCGATTAACACTAGCGGGAGGGATAAATGCTTGCCTGAAATAGTCAACAGTGTGGCAAGACGAACATACATACACTGCAGCCGAGGTATTATCGCGATAATTACGGACATTGGGAACGGAAAGCTACCAGTCAATGAGAGATTAAGACGAATTTTATTGCCAGATAATTTTTCTGACTTAGAAGTACGAAAGGAGAACTGATCGAAAGAATGTCTCTTAATTAAGAAAATGTATTATAGGAATCACGATTGGCTCAGTGAACGAGATATTCATTCTGCGAAGAATAAGGATGTCTACCAACTAAATAATAGTGGTATTGACAACAGTTGGTGCTTGAGCTAATCTGCTCATTTACCAGACTGCCACGCCCCTTGCTCACTTTGGTGAATACCACTAATGTTCAATAATAATAATATTCAATCCAGCATTCAAAGTGAGGAAATAACATTTACGTCGATAAACACCGTTGTGGCAACGGATGAAGCAGTTAATTATCCAACGGAATTTGTGAACTCGATTGATTTTCTAGCGATGATCCCACATACTGAAATTGAAAAAAAGGTGTGCCAATGATCATGTGTCGGAATATTAATCAGCCAAAGCTCTGCAACGGCACGCGACTCGCAGATAAGAAATTGATGAAGAACATAGTGTAAGCAAAGATTTTAGCGTAGCCCTTTAAAGGTGAAGAATTCCCATGATTCCGAACGATACACCATTTCAATTTATAAGATTGCAATTCCCGTGTCGGCAAACCAGATATCCTTCAAATCCATGCAGAGAATGGAAAACCCACAAATATTATGCACAGAAGTACTAAATAAATCTTATATGAAAGGTATGCTTTGTTTCGTTAATCATTTATCATCCATGTAACTGGAATATGCCACAGCAAAGCGTGGCAGGGTACAGCTTAGGGATGCGCGATACCGATACGATATTCAATATATCAATATCGTTGTTTAACCTATCGGTTAATTTATATCGACATCAGGTGTTGCGATACGATATCGATACACTATTTTGTTTCGATATTTGAAATATCGGAAAATATTCTCCACTTTCTCTAGGCTTCTGAACTGAAAATAAAGTTGAGTACATATGTGTAAATGTGTTCGTTCTCGCAAAACAGCTTTTGGCATAGTAACCATGAATAATAAAATTCATAAAAATATCAAAATTGCTTACATCAGTTTGCAATTCTCAATAAATAAATGCTCGTAAATTTATTTCTTCAAGAAAACCTACAGCAAAGGCAAAATACTTCTTGCATAAAAATAATATTAGCCAACCAAGACAAACCAGAGCTGATGTATGCCAATTTAGGCTTTAGCAGATTCAATTGATCATGAAATTTTGTGTACCGAACAAAAACTTAAAAATTCTGTTTTTGAGGTCATCTGCAAACCCCATTGAACGGTACTATTTGTACTTCACATTTAGAAATACATATGAACGTATTAAAAGGTGTGTCTCTTTGAAAGTACTAGACATGCTTGTGAGGAGGGGTAAATCAAAGTTGCATAACTCTGGTTACTATTTTTTTAAACTCATTTGAGGCATTCACAATGGTGTCGTAAGTGTAGTATTTTTGTATTTCGTAAACTTTAAAAGCTTAAACAAATGTTTAGAGGACTTGAAACGGCAACCAACTATTTTTAACACTGCAACAATTCATAATATAACTTTGATGGTACTTTGCGAACCCCCTTAATATATATTTTTAGGCGTTTAAAGTTTGCGACATACAACAATACGACACTTACGACACCGTTGTGAAAACCCCAATTAAAGTGCATCTTATCCGAAGTAACTTCGTTATTTGAATTTATGCTTATTCGCCTTTTAATTACAAATATACGTGGTGCGCAAAAAAAATCTTTATTAGTCATTTCGTTTTCGAGATTTCCGATATTCAATATATCGATATTATTTTAGTAGATATATCGGTATCGGATATTGTGAATTTAGAATATCGCGATACCGATATACCAAATTTTCATTGGCGATACGCATCCCTAGTACAGCTAGTTTTTTTATGAATGTCTAGCCCATTATACATATAACACCGCGCGATAGTAAATTCTAAACACAAATATCAATATATTCGCGAAACCAGAGGCCAAATATAGTAAAATTGCGTTTTTAGTTTTTCACTCTGACCTCAGTAATTCAAAAATAAATTTAGAGAAATGTCCTCACTGAAGGAGGATGGGTATCAAATTAAAGAGGAAATCCTGTAGAATTTAAACAGATTCAAGTTTTTGATGCAGAAGGACTGGTTCAAAATGTCCTTTTAAAATTTTATCCTTGAAATATTGTAATATTTGTTTTTGAAAAAATTATATGTCAAGGACTTATATAAACTCGATAACATCCTCGAATTTCGTCCTTCTAACTTTATTAGCTTAAAAAATTACCTTTTCCTCCTTGTGAATCCATAATATTTTAACTTTTTTAAATTCTAAAGAAATTTCCTCTTGCATTTGGTACCCATATTTTTATTCTACATTGCATTTGAATTTTTTAAATAATTTGTGGAATTAATCATATCTTTGAAATTACAAAGTCCTTTAGAATAAATCCTGACGTCAGAGAGAAAAAATAAAAAAGCCACTTTAAATAAAAAAATGATTTATTTATTTTACATAAGCAATTTTTTTGAATCTGAATTTTATATAAGCAATTTTTTTTGATTTAATTTGTTGAAAAGTGAAGAATATCTAAATCTCGGGACTAATCGCGGGATCCCGGGATTGGATTTAAAATAAATCCTGACGTCAGCGAGAAAAAATAAACACCCCACTTAAATAAAAAATAAATAATATAAAAAAAACTTTTTAATATACAACGCTTTTATAAATGGACTAAGAAGTAGAAAATAATATTTCTCAGTCCCATAGAATTTGTTTTGATAACTTTTGATTTTGAAATTTTAGCAAAAGTCATTATAAACAATCTATGAAATTGAAAATGAAAAACGTGGAGCGCATGCGATACAAAGCATTCGATTTAATTGACAATAGTCAAACTACATAACGTAGACCTAAAATTTCTACAGCGAAAGTAGAACTTTGAAATCGATTTTAAGCGGTCGTTATTCATATACCCACATACATACATACATATATTACTTTTCATATCAATTCAAGTGTATTACATGCGCCCCACGCTTTTCATTTTCAATTTCATAGATTGTTTATAATGACTTTTGCTAAAATTTCAAAATCAAAAGTTATCAAAACAAATTCTATGGGACTGAGAAATATTATTTTCTACTTTTTAGTCCATTTATAAAAGCGTTGTATATTAAAAAGTTTTTTTTATATTATTTATTTTCTACTTTTTAGTCCTGTCTGAATAAAATTTTGCAATAGATATTAAAATAATTCAACGATATTAATAGAAAGGTGCACACACATGCATTTACATATGTATGTACATACAAACGAGCACCAATTAATTTTATTTAAAGAAATGGCGTGTCGTCTATTTCCGCTGTAGCAAACGTAGTACATAGGGCGACATCTAGATGTCATCTACCTCGCCCTATTCAGTACAGATGTCGCCCTATGCACTATGCTTTTTTATAGGAGCTTTTCAAAGCAAAGGTTTTATGGTGTCGGACACACAACATTGAAAGTTTCTGGATCCACAACATTGAAAGTTTCTGGACACACAACATTGCAAGTTGATAAAAGCGTTGTAATTAGGTTTCCAACCCATTTATTTATTTTAAATAAGCAATTTTTTGATTTAAGCTGTTAAAAAGTAAGGAATATCTAAATCTCGGGACTAATCCCGGGATCCTGGGATTGTGTTAACGACATCCCGAAAATCCCGGGATCGGAAAAAGCTGAAAAATTAACATTCCTAGTACATATCCAAGCAAGAGCGTAACGACAGAATGCAAAATTATCCAGTAGAAATCGGTTGTATGCATTCATGAAGTATGCATGCTGTATGAGTAATGTGACCAATCGTACTTCTTTCGGAAGTACAGTACTTATTTTTGGGCCGTTGTACTTCGTACTTCGATGTACAGTCAAACGTACTTCTTTGCAATATTTTTACTACCTTTTAAGTTGAGTTTTGTTTAACTGATTCTAAAATTCTAAAAGGTAAGTCATCTCAGTTAAAAAGGATGCTCGTAGATCAACACATATGTAAATTATGACTGTCTATCGCATCACATCTGTAGCTGACAAATTTCATTGTAAGTGACTATTCATTCAATAAAAATGTGTTTAAAGGCCGGTCCACATAGAACTTTCGGGTTTACTTTGGCGTTGGCGTTGGTTTGACAGAACGCCTGTTAAATGTATGTTTGCTACAATGAACGCTTGGCACCGATTTACCTTAATTAACATACTTACGACAGATAAATTAATATTTCATATTAATTATTGCATGAAAAAAGTATTTTTAGATTGTTCCTCCCTCCCAAGACTCTTATGGCCTCATTTTTGAAAAATAAAATAAACAGATCTATGAAGAGAGATTTTCAAACAAATTGTTTTATGAAGCATTCTTTATTTTTTATACTACTCGGCTTTCTCATGGAAATTCAATTAATATTCTTATAACTCGAGTCTACATATCGCGAACCTTGTTCAAAGGTGTACTTGTGGGAAGCTCCTGGCACGTCACGGTGTTAGCGTAGGTCCCACTACCGAGTTCCTAACGCCAATTGGTATGTCAATAAATGTTTACACACCGGTTGTGTTTTTACTCAGCAAACCCTTCAGTAGCTTTTATTAAATTATTATTATTACAAAATCAAGTATCAAATAATCTATATCTTCGCGAGATGAGTAGCACTCGTATACACGTTTTTCGAATGGTTACCAATATAGCGTAGAAGAAGAAAAAGAAAGATAATTATGTATCTACATTCTAGAATGTTTCAAGAAAACAATGTCAATTTGAGAAATGAAACATGATTAAAACAGTGTTACCAGATTTTACATACAAGTATATCTCAAACTAAATTTTAATAGCTAATAGTAGGGTGACTAACTTTTTTGCCGCCACATTCTAATTCAATATTTACCTTATCTTGTCAATTTAACTGAATTCAGTTTTTCAAAGAGTAATTTCAAAAGTATACTCGACAGTAAACTTTCTTAAACCGCTTTAATTTAAGCCAGAATTATAATATTTAAAATATTCTTCAAATATTCCCGGTAGTAAACTTTTTTAAACCTCTTTATTTTGCAATATTTAATTTATCTTATTAATTAAAATAAATAAACAGGTGGCAACGTTCCCCAAAAAAAAATTTCGGCTGTGAGCCTTTTGAAACCCCTTTATTTTGACAGCCATATTGCAATATTTGATGTATCTTATCAATTTAGCAAAACTGTAATTTTCAAACAGGTGGCAGCTCTCTAATTTTTTCTTCTTCTAGATTTTAAGTTAGACCTGAAGCAATACATCGGTGAAAACTGCTTTCTATTTCTATACAGACAGACAGTAAAAATTTCTAAAAATTTTTGATTTAGCTTATGTTGCTCTTATAAAGAAAGATAATTTTATTTAAATATCTATAATGTACAGACATCCGGCTGTGAAAATTTTATTATATGTATAGATTTTCAGAAAATGGGCACGACACCGCTTACTTATGCTCGGTAAGCACTTTATCGATTTCCACTAAGCCCAGTTCATTTATTTAAATATATCATTAAGTCTAATTGAGCATATTATCGAAAATGTTTGAAATTGGAAGAAACCCCGGCTTTTCATGTACATAGTTTAAAGAAAGTGAAAAAAATGTATTTAATCCATTTCTACTTATACTTCTTTACTTGTTAATTAAAAAATTCGATTTGTTGGATTTGGTACACTGTCAATGTTGTTGTATATTCTGCTTTTACCATTTTTTCATTACTTTCACACTATTTCTTGTTCTCAGGTCCTGTACTTCTTTGAGCTATGAAATAGTTGGTCACATTATGTATGAGTGAAAAAGTGTGCACAGTGAGCGGCTATGAATTTCCAGAAATGAAGTCAATTTCTGGTGAACTGTAAGCGAATGCACTTTGTTGTTGTTTTAAGTACATTTCTCTATGAATTTGTCTACAAACAGCATCACAAAGGCGCATATTCATAGTCATATTTAGTACTCAACTAAGTCGAAACTATTCTAAGTCACAACTAAAGCTATTCATAGTCGCCTTAGTTTCGACTTTTCTGGCTAAGTACCAACTTAAAATTTAGTTTCGGCTGCAGCTGCAACTTAGTCGTAACTAGGAAGAAGTATTTTATCAAATTAAGGGAAAACAGGCGAAGGATGTAAAAATTAAGTTGGTAGAGGGTGATTTTGATAATATTGAATAATCTTCAATTAAAATTTACAAAGATCGATCAATTTTAATCGGAAGATGAAATTAAATGCGTATTACAATTCGAATAAAGCCACATCACAATTTTATAATTGGAATAATTTAGATAAATTTTCAAATAATAAGTCAGTTTCACGCTAGTTCTTTTAAAGTTAATTTGTGCATAATATTTAGATATCTACTATTTGTATGTTTCACAGCATGCTTTTGATAAACATCGACTTCACATCACTGCTCTTGTTCTGGCTATTTCACACAATTAACAAGAAAATGATACCTTATTCTTTTGTATAATCATGCAATTGATATTATTTAATAAAAAAGTAATTTTTCCAAAATATCGTAAAGAAAAATCGATACATTTTCACACTTATATCGTAAACTAAGTCGAAACTACTTAGTAGAAGTCTGAAATGCGACTATGAATAGAGGTAAATTTTAAGTTGGTACTTAAATTTAAGTTGCAACATTGTTAGTTTCGACTTAGTTGCTGGACTATGAATACGCGCCAAAATGTTTTGTTATATTTTCAGTCTTGTGCAAAAATCTTAGCGAACAGACACACGTCGATATATTTTCGGCCCTAACAGGGCTTTTACATGATATGGATTTGCATATAGGGTTGCTAGATCTTTTATGCGCGAAATCAGTACATTCGACTTTTTCATGCTAAGAAAATCAGAACTTTTCAGTACATTTTTATTCAAAGCAAAATTATGAATGTAAGTAACAGATAATACTTTAAAACGCCAGAGTACTTGTTTTTAACAATATACATAAATAAAATATCTATATATATATAAATGAATGTTTGTCTGTATGTCCTTTATAGGCGTCAAAAGTACCCAACTGATTTTAATGAAATTTTTACGGTAGGTGCACATAATCACTGGGAGTGTTATAGAACAAAACTAATGTCAATAGGTGGTGCTGCAGACGAGATATTTCTAAAATCCGTATTTACAGAAGGATTTGATTAAAATTCGAAACGTTTATTAAACACCTAAACATAAATATATTGTGTGAAAATATACTCGATAGGTGGCGCTGCAGTCGAGATATTTCTAAAATCTCTTTTTACATACAGATTTGAATAAAATTTTAAACATTTATTAAACACCTAAACATAAATATATTGTATGAAAATAGACTCGATAGGTGGCGCTGGAGTCGAGATATTTCTAAAATCCGAACTTCCAGGCCGACATGATTCAAATTCAAAACATTTATCTAGGGGCACGTTGTATAAACTGAACTGAAAATAGATAAATCAACTACTACAGTGCATAGCGATCTACATTTTTCACAGAGAGCCAGAAACTTCAACATTCCAAAAAATTTTAATAATTCCTGGAATGAGATTTAGTATGTAAAACAAATTTCGGAAGCAAGAAATATTCCTTAATTGCTTAATTAGGGCTCTTTTAAATTTTTTCCACAGATATATTTGTAGCCCTAATCACTTTTGCAAGAAAGTATAAACTGTTTTCCAGCATAATGCATTTGCTTAAGGACACAGGTACATAGCTGTGACACATACATATGTATGTATTTGGGATCTTTTAAATCTTTTGCGTAAGAAAGTAGGTAAACAGGGTTCTCCAGTATAATGCATTTTATTAAACACGCAGGTACATAAGTAGATCGTTAGAGCGTATCTATTCATGTATATAAAGATAGATGTTGGTTAAGGCATTTAAATGTTTCCTAGGTAGGTATGTTAGTTAAGGTTTATTTACTGAGATCGGAATATGCAATGCGTTTTGGGCCTATTTTAAAAATATTAAAAATTTAAACAGTTCCGCAGTAAGCATGTGCACTCTGCAGGGATAAGTACAGCAAAATATAATAACAGTTAAAATTACTATAAAGGTTTTCAGAGCAATATCGTGTTGTGGTTAAAATACAATTCAAAAGTTGTTCAATATTGTGGCGATTTATTTGTGCAATAAAGTTTTGCTGATTGACAGCTTATAAATTCAAACGCATTTTTCACGTCGTTCCCGTACAATTATGCCTCCAAAGCGATAAGCAATTGGCCGATCTACACCTCAAGCACGGAAGAAAAGAGCATTACGAGCCTCAGAATCAGACGAGCAGCGAGCACTAAGGCTAGAAAATCTTCGAGTACATGCCGCTGAGACCCGTTCGTCTGAATCATCTGAACAAGAAGAAGTGAGGTTAGAAACTGATCGAATACGTACTACTCAGGCCCGTTCGTCTGAGACAACTGAACAACGGGAAAGAAGGCTGCAAAATGTTCGAATAAGTACCGCTCGATCAAGACGAACACTGCACGCTGATTTAAATCTTGCGGCATTCCATTATGACAGTAGTAATAATTACAGTCTTCATCCAAGTGTCAACATTGGAAAAATTGATGAAATTTGCATGTATTGTAGCGCCCTCAAATGTGCTGCGCCAATGGAAAAGTTAAATTGCCAGAACTACCTCCACCACCCGAACCACTATCAACGTTGCTATCAGGTGTTACACGTGAGTCAAAGCATTTCTTGGAAAACATCCGCAAATACAATTCATGTTTTCAAGTGACATCGTTCGGTGCAACGAACATCGTGTGCGAAAATTACATGCCAACATTCACAGCAACGCATTGCGTATAACAGAATTATGCGTGCAATCACAGAACAAAGCGGTAGACTGTNCTAATGTCTCACAAGAAAGCATTGGAAGCGCTTGATCGTACACTGCGAGATTTGAGGGGAAACACACGGATCTCACTCATTTTATTGTCTGGTGATTTTTGACAAACAGTGCCGGTTATACCACCATTTTGTAAAAGAATTAATGGTTATTGGAAATGGGCGAATGCAAATTGATGATTCTACACAATGTATTACCTTGCCAGCAAACTTCTGTAGGATCACAGAAAGCATAGCCGAATTGGTGCAAAAGGTATTCCTAAAGATTGCACAGAACTACAAAAATCATCAGTGGCTCAGTACGCGTCCTATATTAGCGGCCAAAAACATCGATGTCAATACCATCAACTTCACTATTCAGAATGGAATACCCGGCGAAACGACAACATATAAGTCCATCGATACTGTGGTGAATCAAGACGAAGTTGTCAACTATCCAACTGAATTCTTGAACTCGCTTGATTTGCCAGGCATGCCACCGCACGTTCTAACATTGAAAATTGGCGTACCCATCATGCTTCTTCGAAACATAAAACCACCACGACTTTGCAACGGAACCAGACTCAGTCAAGAAAATGATGAACAATGTTATCGAAGCAACAATTTTGACTGGAAAATTCAAAGGTGAAGACGTACTGTTGCCACGCATCCCAATGATCCCGACAGATATGCCATTCAAATTCAAACGTTTGCAGTTCCCGGTGCGACTTGCTTTCGCAATGACTATCAACAAAGCACAAGGACAATCGTTGCAAGTGTTTGGATTAAATTTGGAGGATCCATGCTTCTCACATGGGCAGCTCTATGTGGCCTGCTCACGCGTCGGAAAACCTTCCGAACAAGAAATATTGTATATCCCACAGCACTTCAATAAATATCGAATTGAAACGAAACGCTGCAATGTCACAATTTTTTCAAAATGAACAAAATCAATAAAAGGACTCAAAATGAGTTGAATATTTGTGTAATGTCGTTCTTTCATATATATTTTAGTTGGTGGCGTAGCAACGCGCGCAGGGTACAGCTAGTAGTTCACAAAAAATAAATGTGTTAGACATGACTGTACACATCATTGTACACAGAAGCCAAGAAATTATTTTATATTTATGACATTTTTGAATAGCAATAACAAGATCATTTCCATCTTCAGTGTTTGAATAGTCAAAGAATTCTACACATTTCCTTTTAAAATTACTGTTAATATGAAGTTCACTTTAAATAATTTTAATTAGAAGCCGATTTCTCTCTTTGCGCCAGGAAGAAAACTTAAGATCATGATAAAAATATGTTTATCATGCTTAAGATCCTTTCAGTTGCTTCGTTTGAATGTGGTATTAAAAATAAAAAACAACATACTTTTTCAAACTGTGGAAAAGTACCCCTGTTTAAGAACTTCATCTATAATTCCTCATGGCTTAAATTAATTTTTTCAACTACGCAAAAACTTTGAAAGACTAAGAATTAGCTAAAAAGAGTTTCTAGCTCTATGTCTTGCATGCAAAACTCTTTTAGAATGTCAGTAAATTGTGAAAAAAGAGTTGTTAGTTATAGGCGAAAGCCATTGGAATATTCAGATTTGTTGTTATTAAACTGAATCGAGATAACTAGCAACACGTCAGCCCTCTTTTTAAATAAGACAGGCCGACACAATTTTTACCCAGAAACCAAACTATACTTTCCCAAAGGTTTTCCGTGCGCTGAATTCAAGTCTGGCCACAGAATAGCTCTATCACATCAGGATTTTGAGATATTTCAACCTATAAGTGCAAAAAATGCCGTTTTGCCCATTTTAGAAGTTGTGTATGCAAGCCAGAGTAATTAAAAAAAGAAATACAAAAAAGGTGTTAAAGCACAAGTCTTCTTTGAAATGGCGTTGAGTTTACTCAAATATCTTTTTGCTTCGCTGAGATATTACAATTTTAAGTTTAAGTTTTAAGTGGCCGCTATGTTGCTTACATGATTTTCAAGATATAGAAAAATTGGAAGATCTGTAAACTTAAAACTGTAATATCTCAGCAAAAAGCAAAAAGATATTTGAGCAAATCAACGCCATTTCAAAGAGAAGGACTTGTACTTGAACACCTTTTTAGTACTTTTTTGAGAAAAATTACTCTGGCTTGCATACAAAACTTAAAAAATGGGCAGGGAGGTTAGAATATCTCAAAATCCTGAGGTGATAGAGCAATTCTGTGGCCATATTTGAATTCAGCGCACCGAAAACCTTCGGGAAAGTATAGTCTGGTTTGTGGATAAGGAGATCGGTCTTATTTTGTCGGCCTGTGTAATTTGAGTTGCGAATGGCGATAACTGCGCATTTTTTACCTCGCTTTTATTAACTCGGGATGTAACTATGTAATATTGATACGCCTAAAAGATGCAGCGATTTCCATTCTCAAGTTACATACCCGATGACAGTACGAATGAGAATTGCTTTAAACTTCCATTCTTAAAGTAACCTGATGACAGTACGAATGGAAATTTTAATAGCGAGGTTTTAGTTTTTTAAGCTATAATTTTATTTAGTCTAGTTTGGACATTTTGGTGTCCAGATCGTGCTGTAAAATATGGATAAGAGAAAAAAAAGCTGAAGCTATCAAAATATACAACGCATATTTTTGCACATATTTACTTGAGCAACGTTTCTCCAAAACAAGGTTAGCGCAATTATTGTGTAGTAATTTCCACAATATTGCGCAATGATTTTGTGTGGTTTAGGGGCCCTATACGTTTGTTTTTCGTTATGCAAATAAGCAATCTGTTTTTGTTAGAGCAATTTAAATTTTTTTATAACTATGGATTTAAATATAAAATTTTATTTATTATTTGTTTTTCAAATAAAAGTTTAGAAAGCAAAAGTTGTGTTTGCTTTTGATACTTTTTATGCTTTGCAACTGATACTTTTTTCCAAGCTCGCGGCAACGCTGACTATAACAGGAGGTGTCATGGCAATATTGAAGAAAAAAGGTCTGCAATTAACAAAGTTCGGTAATTCCCGGAATTCAGTAAAGAGATGCAAGTCTCTGCAACAGAAAATGTCTATAATACATAAACAAAGTTCATTGGTTCACCGAAATCTTTCAAAATCAGCTTCTGCGGTTGACTGTGAGCGACGGTTCGTTGGTTTTTGATCTACGTTTTGTTCTACGTTTAAGAAAAATGTCGAGGGAAAAACCGGCTTTTACGTACATGGAAAGTACACAATTTTGTATTTATACATGTACATCATTTCATTAATAAATAAAACGCTTTTTGAGATTTAAAATTTTATATTCTGATGAAATGGACACTTGGTAATAGTGGACAATTTGACGCGGTCTCGCGGAGTCCATTATAAACGGATTTTACTGCATTTCAAAAAGTTACCTAGAGGCGATTTTGGTTTTTATGGGAAATTGCTTCTAAAACATTGGAAATTGATATCACGTTGCTAGTTCCTTTGTGGTATTTATGCCCCATTTAAAAATACTTCAGACCCACCGTGAGGGGTTTGCACCAGCGATGCCAACTTTCGGGGAATTCCCCAATTTGCGGCTAATTTTACTCGTTGCGCGGAATCGGGGAATGAGCTGCCTTTTGAGGGGAATTTCGGCTATTTAATTTTAAAGAACTTACCTAGAGTGCATAATACTTTTTGTAAAATTTTATTTTATAGTCGCGTTAGCAACACTATAAAAACATTGATTTCAGCATTCGCCAAATTCGCCTTGTCAATAGAGTTGGGAAGCTCCCGAGCTAATTAGTTCAATGCCCTAGGTTATTGAATTGATCGAACGAACTAGTTCGAAATTTTAAATGAAGTATGTATTTGCTCAAGGTTGCTGTTTTAAATCTTACTTATGTTCATTTGTATGTATATACATATATATTAAATAATGCAATTATTTATTCATTTATTAATATATAAAGCATGGTATTTTCTTTATCATCTGTATTTAAATTCAAGTGAGCGAAAGGCCCCAGCAAAAAAGTTATAAAAAATCAACGGTAACTTTTAGCCACTTCAAACGTGCAAATTATTATACCAAAATTAAATTAGCTTCTAGGAATTCCGAGTAAAAAGTTGAAAATTTTGATTAAAATTTTTTTTTAATTTGTTGAATTTTTGTAAGTTTTGCCCAAAATTTTAAACTTTGACTTATATGGCGTATGTTATACAATAAAATAAGTATATTTTTATGAGAAATTAGATTTAACATTTAAATATTGTATGTACCTACATTCGTTAATAATTTCAAGCAATTGAACTAAACATTTTGTTTTAATGGAATTTGACCGAAAATCGGGGAATTTCACAGTGACCAACGGGGAAAAATATAAAATTAGTTGGCGTCCCTGGCTTGCACACAAAAATACTAATGCCTTGAACTCCTGCAGGTATGCGAGGCTAAAAAACCGGCAGTATAATTAATTTCATCGTTAAAGACAATACAAAAAAATTAAGAAAGTGATAGTGTATTTTTTAATTCACCTTTTTAACATTTTGTCCTAAAAACTTGGATTTACCGTAATTTAAGTGTTTTTAACGAGATCTCATATTTATTTGAAGTTACAAAATACCATTTTGGCAAGTTTGCGCACATTTTTGTAGTTTGTGGCTAGCTTAACACACATATGTATACACAAACATATGCATGTTTTTTGAAATTGCTTATACTTAATCTTGAATTCTGAATCAAATATTTTTAAATGCAGTTACAACATTATTCTGCTCATCCTCACATATGGTTTTCCTATGGTTGTTATGCTTATATGTTACACCCTAATGGGTCGCGTTCTCTGGTATTTAAAACGCTCATAACACTTTTTAAACTTCTCAATCACTTTAAATATGTTATAATTTTAGGGGAAGCCGTTCCATTGGAGAAAATACTGATCGCCAAATGGAATCAATGAGATCGAAGCGTAAAGTAGTCCGAATGTTTATTGCCATTGTTTCAATATTTGCTATTTGCTGGTTTCCATATCATATGTTCTTCATCTATGCATACCACAACAACGATGTAACTTCTACCAAGTATGTTCAGCACATGTACTTAGGATTCTACTGGCTGGCTATGTCGAACGCTATGGTAAATCCAATAATTTATTATTGGATGAACAAAAGGTAACACAATCAACGTTTTTATTTAACTTATTATACATACAGTGTTATTGGAAAATTTCTACATTGATGGTTCATATCTGGTAAATATATGTTACTCGAATAGCCTGATTTCAATGATGTTAGCGTTTTTCTGGTTTGGCTCTAGTTTTCGTGTTATTGCGTTTGAAAATTGCACCAAAAATATTAATTTGTATACCCAAGCGCATTGTTCACAAGGGTATAATAAGGGTACGCAAAAACTCGGAGTTCGAGCGAGCGAGCGAGCAAACTCCTACTCAATGCCTCGCAGGCAACCAGGCGCTCGCAGCTCGTACTCGTAGCGGCAATGAGGCGAGGCACGAGAAGTTTGGCTTGCTCCATGATGCAATAATACAAGGTGGTATCGGTTGTTACAGCTCGATTTGATACTGCCTTAGCTGAGTAGTATACGAAGAAAAACGGGAAGAAATTAATCCCCGTTTGGGGGGAAATATAAAATTTCATATTTTCCTCTAAACAAAATATATTTTTTTTTTATAGTATATTTGTAATGAAATGAAATAAAATAAGATAAAATACCTTTTTAGGAAAACAAAATGTACTAAGAAAAAATAAAAAATATTCAACTATATTATTAGGCAAAGAATTGTTAAAGAAGTACCACTGTTTCACCTAAGGCAGTCAATTGGCGAAATTAGAGCGAGAAGCTGCCAGCCTCAAACACCTTGTATAATTGCATCATGGACATGCGGTACCGCTAATCAGCTCTTTGCGAATTTGACAGAATCAGCTGAGTGTGTGACGTCATCCTGGTGCAATTGTTGGTTGAAGAAAACCAAATAACGATTAAACTGGGTACGGTTTAGTTAACTGCCCAATGATTTCGGGCTATTGTGTCCGAATGGATTACCCGATCCAAAAAACACACATTTGTAATCAAGAGTCTACATTTTATTGTAAAACCTTATTTTGTGATTTGTGGTCACTAATCTTAATATATAAAAATCCCGTGTCACTGTGTTCGTTTACGCCAGTGATTTCCAAAGTGGTCCAGGTGGACCCCCAGGAATCCACGGGAGACTCGACAGGGCTCTACGTTGGCGTGAATAAAAATATGAGGGACCATGAGCTGTAAGTCGATAGTAAAGAACCAAAATGGTTGCTTGATAGCTTCTTTATTTAACTTGAGTTTTTTTGAGTAGTGCATAGTGCTCTTGACGCACTGCTGAACTTACCATTACTTTGTGTTTTCATACGTGGGGGAGCCTTAAAGGCCACCGGCAGACTAAAAAGACCGGATGTTGGTATAAAACAGAGTAGGGCGCGGCGGAAATTGCTGGCGGCAGCGATTTACCATAACTTTTGTTGAATAGATTCCAGTGTTGAGTTCCCTGAGACTGAATGCTGGTTTAATTCCATCACTGAGACTGGACTCGCACATTGTCGAATCTTAACTGATGGCTCCAAAACTGACTCTGGGTCATGATCTGGGGTATTTTTCGAAGTTAATGGGGATAAGCTTCCCTTCTCTATAGGGGAATATGCTTCGGTCTTCCTGGCTGAGGTAATTGCAATCCTCAAAACCATGAACTACGTGGTGGAATACAGATGGAGGGGAAGGAGTTTACGTGTCTGCAGTGACAACCAAGCTGCACTTAAGGCATTGACCAGCCCTCTATATATGTGAAGTACAAACTAGTCCGGCAATGCAATTCTCGACTAAAATATGATGGTGAACATCACGAGGTTGCTTTACTCTGGGTGCCAGGTCACTCAGGAGTACCTGGTTGTGAGACATCTGACCATTTGGCCAGAGTTGGCTCAGACCAGGCAGTATTCGGACATCAACCATTTTTAGCGCTCCCACCTTCGGCCATCTAAGCCATTATCAGTAACTGGGTGAATACTTCGCTCAGCGATGACTGTGAGGCATCGAGGGAATGCAGGTGAGCAAAACTCATTTTACCGTCAATCTCGGAAGGTCTATCTAAGTTTTTGCTCTCACTGAGTAAACGACACTGAAGACAACTTGCTGGACTGCTGACTGGTCACTTCACGTGTCACTTCACGTGGCACAAGCACCTGACTGTGATAGGCGTAAATGACAAGTCCATTTGCCCATCTTGCCTTGAAGAGGATGAGACGGTGGAACACTTTTTATGCTTCTTGCTGGCTTGGTTGTTTGTCACCAATCTTTCTAGACTCGTTATTTTCTCTATTGTAAGTGTCTGAATTAAAAGTATGGCGTAAAAAGCTTAGCCGTTTTGGTGTTTTAAGTTTTGTGTTTTAAAAAAGTGATAAATATTTTTCTCCTTACTTTAAAACTCGGAGTTATAAAAATAAAAAACGATGATATCAACACAAGTAAAACAAATACTACACGTACAAAATCATGAGGGAGCCGAATATTTGATGAGTTTATGTCGAGGATAATGTACATAACGCTGGGGTTCGGAGTGCTCTTAAAAAATAAATATAACTCTGAGGAGCGGGAGAGTATTTTGATAGATTTACGAGCTCTATTTTTTAAAATCTGAAAGTGTGTAATGACATTATCTGTACATAAATACGCCACAAAAAAAATTTTGCGATACACCGATTTAAAGGATATAACTTCTTCTAATCCAGAAATATTAATCCCGATACATAGGGGGCGTGGCACTTGACATATAGACTCAAATGTGAAAACCACTATATCTATAAAACTAATTATGCTGCGGAACTAAAACTTAGCAGAGATGCATAGATTGTAAATACCGAAAAGTGGTAGATTTTGGGAAAGGGGGCGTGGCACCTCCCATACAAACTGAAATTCTCCTATCGCTTTTCCCTGGAACCGCTTATGCTGACGTCCTGAAATTTTACAGAGCAGCATATGAACATCTCATCTATACTTACAAATACATATGCATATTTTTTATAAATGAAAATCGAGGTTCCTTTTTCGGTCTATTTTCAAAAGCTAATGAGGATGAGACTTGGTAAAATTAGCATTAATCAATCCGGTATTAACGTTCATAATTCGATTTTAAGTTTTCCTGTAAATTCGCTATAAATTATGCTGGTGGACTTCAAAATAGTAATTCACATAAGAGAGTTAGTATTGGTGATAGGTAAAATTCAAAAGTGTATGAAAAAAGATGTCGATTTTCGACAACTGGGCGATACTAGTTTTTATAAATAGAACACAAGACACTATTTTGGTTTTCTTTTGGCCACTCTCGAGTTTAGTTTTTGAATTCTCCCGCGATGCAAATTTCCATAGTTATATCTAATCTTCACATTTAATTTTTTCACGAGCTTTGGGAATATTTACAAATGTATCACCAGGGGGTCCACCGAAATCAGTAACTTTTTGAAAGGGGTCTGCGAGAAAAATAAAGTTTGGGCACCTCTGGTTTACTCTAATCTGCGAAATCGCTTAACGAACTTCAATGAAATTTTGTGGGTATGTATTTTTGGTTCTAACTTAAAAGACAGGATAGTTCGAGCCCGAGAAATTTTTTCTATGCTTTTCGCAGGCTTCTTAACACTCGTGTCGCTATGTTCGTTTACGCTAACTACAATCTGCCCATTTCCGAAGCGGGAGTTTTCCAATGTTATTCGCGGCTACGCGTCATATGTATGTTTATGTTGGGGATATATAGGTAGGATTGCAACAAAATAATGTAGTATGTATTTATACATATAAACATGCGCACATCATCAGCAACAAAAAATTTACCGTTTGGACACCATCCAATGTTATCCATTCCCCTAGCTGACGTGACGTTTGAACCGTAACCAGAGGTCGTTTTTTTCAAACGTATTAAACAATAATAACAATCTTTTATATGTTTCGATATCAAATAAAACGTAAGAAACAACATGGGTCTTCACACCGAGCTCGGTATTCGGTAACTCTGTATCCGGTAATTCTCACACAATGTTACACAAACAAAATACAGGGGGAAAAAATTTCCGAACACCGAGTACCAAGCTTCGGTGTGAAGACCTATAATATGTATCGGTGCGTAGCAGGAAAACTTCATGCATTTTTCCAACATCCGGCATGCGCTGAAAATTGTACATACCTAAAGAACTACATGCCCAAAATAATTGCTACGTGTTCCTATTTAATTAAACTTTGCATATTTATTAATTCCTGCAAAATTGGACCATTTAAGTAATATTGATATTAACACATTCTTACACATTGTTTACATTTTTTCCTATGCGTTTTGGCATCTCTCACTCGCAATTGCACCAAGATGACGTCAGCAAAAATTACACTCAAAAATCATTTCCAATGGCCGCAATCTTGTATTCTGTCATTATTGGGCTTTCTCGGCAAACGAGCGCTTGTTTGCACGGGCTCCTCTTAGACGAGCGAACCTGCTGCGTGTTGCTCGCTCGCCGTGTTGAGACGAGTTCCTGTAGGGAAAACACGAACTAGTGAACCAGATTTCTAGTTCAGTACTAGTTCTTTTTCGCCAAAAGCGAACCAGTCCGATAGTAACTAGTTCCACACCAGTCCAAAAGCAGTGAAATGTGGTACTTTCACTAAACTATTTTATTTTAAATTTTAAAAGCAGGGAAGGTAATCATTATGAGTAAAATAATTTAAATCAGCATTTAATCATTATTTTATGAATTATTATTGATTTTTATTTTTTCGCTCAAACGGAAATAATTATTATTTGATTTTTATTTTTGGGATTACAAATAATGACTATTTTATGATATTATTTTTTTAGCGCAAAGATTGTCATTAATTTTGAGTTTTATTTTTCCACTTAAAAATAATGATAATTTATAAAATTGAAAAGGCCATACAGACGCAACCTACTGAAATTTTGACCTGAAAAGTTTGGGTCTTATTCCTTTTATAAGGGTGCGGCTACCTCTCAAAAGGATACGTTTGTACTCACGCTGGTATAGTTTTTAAGAATCATTATACTTCGTGATTCCATAAACAAAGGCCAAAATCCTGAAGGACAATTGAGAAAGGCAATGCAGTTGCAGAAAAAGAGGCATTTAAAAAAAAAATTATCAAAATAATTACCACTTTCTCACTAAATTTATTTAAAAATTCAAGCGACCAGAGCTACCTTTTTTCAAGAAAAAACAAATTAATTTTTTTTTATGTAATCCAGCACAGCTACCTTAATACAGTCAGTCAATAAAGTTTAGGTACAACGAATTTTTTACAATACGGGCAACTATTTTTTAAATAGTTTAGTTTTCGGTAATTATAAAAATTCGGCAATTTTATAAAAATATGGTCAATTCTACAAAGAAATCCCCAAAAATCAGAGTCCCAAGCCTTGCGCAAAATTTAAGAAAATTCTGTAAAATTTCATTAAAATAATTCACTTTCTATTTACGCTATCTAGAAAAAAGTTGAGCTTGCAGTTTTTTAGCCCATTCAATTTTAGTATCATGAAGTGCAAGTATGAGGAAGCTAGGACTTACCAAACAACAAAAAAGAAAAAATTGCTAAATATCAGTGGTAAGTGCTAGCTACCTCAAACGTGCACTTTGTTATACTAAAATTGAATGGGCCAAAGAACTGCGTACTTAACTTCTTTCTAAAGAGCGTAAAT
Source organism: Rhagoletis zephyria (assembly GCF_001687245.7). Taxonomy (NCBI): domain Eukaryota; kingdom Metazoa; phylum Arthropoda; class Insecta; order Diptera; family Tephritidae; genus Rhagoletis; species Rhagoletis zephyria. The sequence continues at coordinate 296,230 of NW_016157250.1, forward strand.
TGCAATATTTGGATGGAAATTTGCAGTTTTCTTTAATTTCGCATAAGGTTTGGAACTCTGATTTTTGGGGTTTTTGGTGTAGAATTAACCATATTTTTATAAAAAATTAGGGAAAAATAAAATATTTAAAAAATAGTTACCGGTATTGTAAAATCTTCGCTGTACCTAAACTTTATTGACTGACTGTATATCTTATTTAAGTTAAGTATGACAAAAACTTTCGAAGTACTTCATATACATACATATAAGCTTAAAAGGAACTGAATTTACTTAAAAATCAATATGCTTAAATTTAGACAAGTACGACAAAGGGAACTAATATTTTTACTTTTAAGCAGAACGCACTTTTGTTTTTTACATACTACTTAAGTTTAATACTACTACTACTACTAATTTGGTTTATAAATTTTTAATAAATGCGTTTAAACATTTGTGATGGTATTGTCCTTTCTTCAACCGATCGTATTTAATATAACAGGGAAATGTTTCGACAAGCATGATTAGAAATGTAGATCTAAGGTGAGGAATTTATAACAGGTTGGGAACTATAAAAAATGGATGCAGATCGAACTAGATATCATCTATCGAATTAGGAACTTGTTTGGAACTAAATAAAAGGGGATGCAGAACGAACTAGATCTCATCTGTCGAATTTGGAACAGGTTCGGAACTATAGAAAAAGCGATGCAAAACGAACTAGATTTTATCTGTCGAATTTAGAACTGGTTCGGAACTAGAGCCAAAGGGATGCAACGGGGGACAATTGACACTTCCTAGGACATCGCAATGTTAAATTCGCCAGTCGCTAGCATGCAAAAGAGAATTAACGCGTACTAGTCATGGTTCCAAACGCACTAGAACCGAACCAGTTCCGCACTAGTTCGTTTCCCTACAGGGGTAGCTGTCTGTATACACCAGTGGTGCACAGCGTTGGCAGATCTCCCAATACAAGCGCAATACTTTTGTATCTGTATGTGTGTACTCAGCAAAACAGCTCGCGCTAAGTGGGTAGCTGCGCACACACGACTTGTATGTGAAAGCCGAGTAACTCCCGGAGACCGTGTGCACCCACGATTGAGAGAATACAAAGGTTGNGAATCGTTGTTTGCATGACGTCACACTGGTGCAACTTGTTTACGTTTTCCTTGCAACATTTTTTCTTCTTCTTCCATTCTTGCTCACGTTTTGGCATTTCTCTCTCGCAATTGCACCAGTGTGATGCCCCCCAAAAGTTATTCTCAAAAATCCTCTCTGATCGGCGCAATCTTGTATCTATCACCACACCAAGAATGATAGAATACAAGATTGCGCCAATGAGAGAGGATTTTTGAGCGTAATTTTTGCGTGACGTCATCTTGGTGCAATTGCGAGAGAGAAATGCCAAAACGCATATAAAAATATGTAAACAATGCAGTAAAATGTTTTAAATTTAATATTGCATGACCCAATTTTGCATGAATCAATAAATATACAAAGATTGATTAAATAGGAACACGTAGCAATAATTTTGGACATGTAGCCCTTTAGGTAAGTCCAATTTTTAGCACATGAAAAAATGGATGTACTAACAGTGTTTGCAATTTCATGTAGACCAAAAGGAAGGTGTGCAGCAAAGTGAATATTTGGACTCACCATTGTAAAAAGCCACGCAGAGTGCATATTTATATTTTTGGACGGTAGCCAACCACTATAAACTCCACAGCTTTTATTTGATGACTTTTGTACCATTTCCTTGAGGATGCATGAGTGTGGCTTCACACTTTCATCAGACTTATTTGCATCAACAGTATCACTCGCAACGGCTATAAAAACTTAGCTACAGTATAATCTTCGTAAATGGTAGGCACCGCATCACGTTTTAAAATACGAAGTTTTGCAAAACCTAAGGAATTTACAAGCGGTCGTCTCTCGGCAGGCAATGGCAAACCTCCAAGTGTATTTCTGCCATGAAAAACAGCTTCTCATAAAAATACAATCGCCGTTCGGAGTCGGCGTAGAACTGTAGGTCTCTCCGCTTTGTGTGACAACATCAAGGCGCAAGCCACAAGGCGGAGGAGAAGCTCGGCCAAACACTAACATATGTGTAAGCGCCAATCTATTATTAGTATTATTAAGGAATTTAAAAAAAACAATAACAAATGCAATTAGTATGAAAATACACAATATGTTATCCATTCCGAATTGTGTATTATTTTCAATATCTTCCCTAGTAAAGTGCTTCATGGACATGGACATGGACGATTTGGTGTTTAATGCATCTCCTCGCCGGCAGATCTGCCTCCACTTTTTCGCCAGATTTGCATCCGTAGGAAACGAAAAAATTACACTTTGCCACGGCACACTTCATTTTGCTTTGTAATGTCTCAATAATTGTTTAAAACCACGCAGAAATATTAACGCACAAAGATTAAAATTGTTATTTGGTTTTTTCTTATGCTCACAATCAACAATTGCACCAAGAGGACGTCACGCACACAGCTGATTCTGTAAAAACCACAAAGAGCGGATTAGCGGTACCGCGATTGGCGCAATCTCTATTTCTCTCAATCGTGCGTGGGCACCACTGGTATACACACTCGGCTAAGTAATAGTGGCCACACACGTCGAACATGAATGCGAGCATGCTCGCCAACATGCTCGCTGTCGTTTGCCACAGAAGTTGAGCGGCTCATGTATGATTTTGTCGTGATAGCGTAAAGATGGATACCAAAGACGCGGACGCTGAAATTGAAATGTGTATGACTTAGGTTTTGTTATGTATGTGTTGCTTAAATTTATTTATATTTTACTTCTATGTATGTTCATTAGACTGCATCACTCCCCAAACAAAAAAAAATCTGTACTGTTTTTCCATTGGAATTATAAAATCTATTATGTATGTATATGTTAAGACGTCCACCAAAAAAAATATTTCGGAAAAATATTAAGATTTAAGTGAGCTGGACCGATTTGAAAATACCTCAAAAAAAGGAGTTTTTTATGAATAAAAATAGTTTCTCAAAGGATTTTTTTAAATCAATTGACAAAACGGTTTAAGCTTAAAAAATTTGCATAGAAATTAAAGAAACAAATAAAAAAATTTCAACGGAATCGTAATGATGAGATTTTTGATACTGTTTTTTTTAACTTTTTTCAAAGATTGGTATAAGAAAAACTTGAATAAATGAACCTAAACTCTTCCGATTTAGACTTGTGAGGTATGATTGGAAAGGTACTTTCTCGCTCTTTTTATTTCTTTGCTAATAAGCTCACTCACAGAATGAAAGAGAAAGGTAGGATGAACCAACATCACTCAAAGTTGAATTAAGATGTGTTAGTATTTGAAAAAAATAAATAAAAAATTGGGGCACGAATGACTTTTTTCCACATAAATACAAACAGTGGGAAAATACCTTTCTACCGAGATCCCATAAGTCTAAAGCAGAATAGTTTTGGCCCAGTAATTTAAGTTTTTCGTAAATCAATCTTTGAAAGAAGTAAAAAAACAGCATCAAAAATATCGTTATTACGATTTCGTTGAAAAGATTTTTAAATATTTTATGCAGATTTTTTAAGACTAATCTGTTTTTTCATCTGAGGGGACTTTTTTCAAAAAGTTCTTTAAGGGCCAAATTCACACTCCGTAGTTAACCACTGATAAGAGTTTAACTATTGATTTTCATATTCACAACACTCAGTTAACAAAAGTTTAAACCAGCATGCCCCCATAGTTAAACTCTTGTGAAACTAATTTTTTTTTGTGGAACGAATTTCAAATTTTAAAGGCGATATGAGTTTCCATAGTTAACTATGTGACTCTGACAGGGGCGCACCCAGGAATATATTTTAGGGGGGTTTTATATTTCTGAAGATATATCACCGGAAAATACTGAAAATTTGCTTCAGATAATACCCTCTTTAAAATACATTTATGCAAGTTTTATATACAGTATGTAATAAATAAATAAACGTTTTAAAATTCATAAATTGCACTTTATTTACAGATAAACAGAACTCAAACGCTTTTAACCGACTTCAAAAAAAAGGGAGGTTATCATCTCGCCGGAATACATAACTTTGGACCACGAGAACCGTTTTCAATAATCCTTTTTTTGTTAGAAAGATAGGACCTCAAGGTTCGTCCCGTAATTTGTTTTAGAGATCCGATGATTGGATCATGAAGAAATTAACGGTACCCCTAAATTTGAATATGAGAATTGAAGTCGGTTGTGTTCTTTCCTTAAAAACTACTTGTTTAATAAAAAGTTCTATAAACTCAAGAGTACCTAGCAAAAAATTTCAAAAAAGAGTCAGTAAAAATAAATTTATTGATTCCATGAATTTTTGCACTTCTATGTTCATTTTTTCGATTTCTGGTTTTCGATAGAGATGGTGATTTTTCACGATTGCTAAATTTTTTTAATATTTCAAATACCGAAAAAATTAACTGAACTATCAAGAAAAACAAAAAATTCATATAAAACGACGGACGAGAAATAGAAAAGAAATTTTATTAAATCAGTTTGCAGCTCTAAAGAAAAAAAATGCTCGTATATTTATTCCCTCATGAAAATTTACAGCAAAAACAAAGCGCTTTTTCAAGCAACAGAAATTATAATAAATATTTCTTATAATTTCCTTGAGAGCTGGATTCTTAGCTTTAAGATACAGATTGTATTTGAAGTTATTAGCTTTAGGGGGGGTTTGAACCCCAAAACCCACCCCTTGTGTGCGCTAATGGACTCTGAATATAAATTGAAAGTTAAACTCTTGTTGGTGGTTAAGTTAACAGTCGTTTAACTAAGCACTGTGAATCCGGCCCTAAGAAACTATTTCTATTCATAAAAAACTCCATCTTTGGAGGTTGTTATGTCTGCCGGTTGTCGGGGTAAGGAGCTGTGGCAAACAGGCATGCTAGCAAGCCCAGGCCAAGATCGTCGGTGGGGGGGGTTATCTCCACAGCCCTTACCTACAGCACACATAAGCAAGTTTACTCATGCCTGTGTTCGGGACATAAGTAGGATAGGTTTGAATGTAGAGATCGAGAAGAAAAGAAAGAAAGTTTGAAAGAACAGCAGAAGAACCGTCCTGTCGGGTGGAGCCTACCCACCCTTCTCTGCGTGTGTGTAACGCTGAGCCATGGACGTTGTGTTACGCCCCCTGATCCCGACTTAAGTACGTCTAGTCTACTGTCCCGTCCTGTACAAGTTAGTGTGTCATTGTGTCACCCTGCATCCGCCTTCCTCCTGCTGCCCTAGTGCAACACCCACACCAATCTAAGAAAAGCACTAGTCCCTCATGTTGACATAGAGAAACGATCAGACCTTCAACTCATAATTAATGTTATAGTTACATTAATATGTATTGTTTTTTTTTCTTTAGCCAAGTTCAAATTACAGCTGTCGTTTACATACATACATATACTTAATTTTTATTATAGGTACATTTAATTTAATTCAGGAAATCATAAAAAAACCTAATCTACATAATTCGAATTCTCTTAATACTCTAGAAGGAATAGCTAGTAAAATTTCCCTTAACGCCCCAAAAAAATGAGAAAAAAATGTAAACAACTAAAAAAAGCAGGATAATTATGCTTATAAAATCCCTCAGTAGTTCCTAACTTTATCGCCGCCACTGTCGTGGTTCACCTCAAATGAAGCTCATAAGGTTACTAATATGCATACATAGGTATAACCTTTCCAGTAGCTGACATGAACAATTGAAAGTAAATCCTCTCTCATTACTACATTACCTACTATCCAGCTTGGACTACCACACTCCGCGGCTACGCTATTTTAACAAAAATACAAAGAAAAAACTTAATATTATCGACTTACTCCACACACAATTTGAGATCGAATCTGCGGGACTGCCGCGGAAAATTATCAAAATAATTATTTCAACAAATGATAAAATTGTATGGTGAGCAAAGAAATGAAAAACTTAAAGAAACTAACCTCAAACTATTACTTAAACCTAAGGAAGTAGCAAAAACCAAAAAAAAAAAGGTGAAAACTCAGCTAGCTAGCGTATGTACAAATTTCCCCGTGATGCTAAGTAATTCATGCGACTTAAATTTATGTGTTTATATACATTTATGTATTCCTATGTATGACTATGCACGGAAGGCAAAAAAATTTATGAAAATCATCCGCGCCAAATAATGAATTTTTCTAAATTAAAGTAAAGTTGAAGCTCGAAAGGTCAAAACAAGGTTAATTCCAACCAAATAAAACAAAATCATAAAAACAGAGGGCCAAGAAAAACTAAAGAAGAGCAGGCGATCATCCGCGAGAGCGTGGTGAGATTTTCGGTAGGGGCGTTTTGGAACTCCTTATCCACTTCCAGCGTGGTGTCCGGCGCTCTGGTTGTGGGTCGTTATGCATGTACATACATATGTTCCCCGTTTCCCCTTTACAGCTTTCCAGTGTTTCTCATCGGCTCTATGTAGAATTGTGTATGCGTTCCTTCACGTATTTTACACTGCACTTGCCTTTATGTGTCAAATGGGCATAATGCACGCCGGTCGTTAACCTCTCTATTACATATGTATCTCGGCTTCTTGCATCGAGCAATGCATAGCTGTCCGGTCTCCAACTAAAAGGACCTAAATCCCGAACCGCCGTTTTTGAGTCCCTGATACCGCTCCTTTTCTGGTGAGGACCTGCAAATTTAAGAACGGTTTTTTTTCACAACACATTGAAATTCGAGGGCCCAAGCTTGCGATGCTCAAATTTCGTGGAATTGTGTGTGCAGAAAACCACCATTGTTTTGCCAAGTTTTATTAGTTGATGAACATTTTGATGTTTAATCAAGAAATTGAATATTATCTATCAACATTGAAGAAATATTAAATTAAATGGTTGTGATCATATGTTTAAATTAATATTTACTTGTGAATAATACATAGATATAAATGTGCATATGTACAGGTTACAAACTATGTACATATATAAATACATATATGTATGTACATATGCATACGCGTACATAATTGATTAGTGTTCATGCAAACAAAAATGCAATCGCTTCTGATTACTCTAATCAATCTATGAACATCAAAAACCAAATACATATGTACTTATGTATTTACATACATACAAATACTACAAATGAAAACATACAGACACTGCGCTTACTTTTCCCCGAACTCACTCTTCTCACAAGCAAGACATTCATTCATAAATGTAAAAACTACCATTCATAAATTCGTGCGCACCTTGCACACTTGCCCCGCTACAAACATGAGCCGTCCATAAGTTGATTTGCGTCGCGGCGATGACAAAATCTAAAATTTTATCAACCACCGCGCCGATTGGAAAAGTGGCAACAGCGGTCAAAATCCCCCTTCCCTTTGCACACTTCTTTCATCTAAATAAAATATTTTTTCCACTTGTTACCGAAATCATGCAACTGCGCCGACAAGTGCTCAAAATCACTTCGCTTTCGTTTCCCCCGTCTTGTCAACGAATTCTTCTTCTTCTTCAATAACTTCGATGGCGATTGAAATGCAAAAAATTCATTTCAACCACCAAATTATTCCCTATTTTATTTTAGAAATAAATTCATAAATAAAGTAATGTAAAAAATGTATTTTTTTTAAAAATGAGCTTTTATTTAACATGTTTAATCAAAGGAATAAAATAAAGTAGTGAAACAAAAGATTTTTTAGCAAGAAAATTTTGTCAAAACTGAACTGAAATGAATAAAATAAAATAAGTTAAGGTCTCGTTAAAGTTACTAAAAGCCATTTAGTGAAAGGAGTTATTCAAACTCTAATGAAAATTACTAACAATTTGTACTAATTTACTTCGTTTTTAAAAAAGCTTGTCGCGCGAAGCAAACCGGCATTTGAATATCTGCATACATACATATAAATACATACATACCTAACCAATTATGCACGTACGCTGAATTCGCCGACAAGCTTTTTTAAAAACGAAGTAAATTAGTACAAATTGTTAGTAATTTTCTTTAGAGTTTGAATAACTCTTTTCACTAAATGGCTTTTAGTAACTTTAACGAGACCTTAACTTATTTTATTTTATTAATTTTAGTTCAGTTTTGACAAAATTTTCTTGCTAAAAAATCTTTTGTTTCACTACTTTATTTTATTCCTTTGATTAAACATGTTAAATAAAAGCTTATTTTTAAAAAAATATTTTTTTTACATTACTTTATTTTCTAATTTTTAGTCCATTTATAAAAGCGTTGTATATTAAATAGTTTTATTTTATTTTATGTACAAAATTTTGCAATAGATATTAAAATAATTCAACTTGCAATGAAAGAGAACAGAAGACTATGCAAGCAAAATGTTGTTTGCTTACGTTTTGTATAAACATACATATGTACATACATACATAAAGCAGCAGTTAATTTCATTTAAAGAAATGGTGTGTCCTCCACTTCCGCTGTAGCATGGCATATATATAGGCGCAATATTAAAGTTTTTCTGGCGAGGAAACTTCTCGAGTCTTCTAATTTTATCTCCTTGATATGATGCCTACAACGAGGTTCATATCTAGACTAGGTTGATATCTAGAATTTGCCATAAATAGCTTTGCTCTGGTTTTACGTTCTTTGGCAAATTACGCTCTGTTAGCCATACATTTTACTAATTTTTGACCGACTTTGAATCAAGATCCCTGGACCATATAGGGAAATTCATTTATATTTTAAATTGCATTTTCATCGTGGTTGGAACTATGCTGAAAATTTCAAGTCTCTAACTTGTCGGGAAGTTAGTTTAAAATCGATTGGAAATTTCCACGATTTGCGCGGGATGACCAAGTTAAATAAAAGCTTATAAAAACAAACGCCTCTGGCAGGATATGAACCCTGACAACAACGGCAGAGAAGCATAATTTATTGCCACGCATCAACCAACTATGCTACAGCACTTATTAAAGTTCATGCATCTTACTGGCTACATGTACTTTTGATTTTGCAAGACATATCTACATTTACGTACCAAAGAATATATGTGCATAAATGCTTTTTCGCTTGTATGCATAAAGAAAAATGCCATCAGATACCTAGCTAAACTTATCAAAATTTTATCCAAAATTAAAGAAGTAATTTTTAGTAAAATTTCTTAATTATATTTGTCTCCTCTTTTTATTGTTATTATATAGTATGTAATTTTTTAAAATTAAATTTGAGATATTTTATTTTAATTTATGGTACTTAATTCTAATTTATTTTATTTTATTTAAAGTTACTTTAATTTATCGTATTTTATTTCATTTTATTAGAATTTACTTGAGTTTATTTGAACTTTCTTGAATTCGTAGTACATATTTTATTTCAATTAATTTATTTAATTTTAAATTTATTTTTATTTGTTCCTATTTTCAAACTAGCGTTTTTTAAGGACAATCCTCTACAATATTTGTAGTTGCACTAAATTATTGTTCCGGTTTAGTTTTACTTGATGAAATGTTAAGCGAATATCACCCGTCGGCATCGATCCGTCCGACGAAGTTTACTCAGCGAACTCGTTTTTTATACTTTAACAGTTTTTTCAGGGGCTCTCAAGTGCCCCTATAAAACCAGGAAACTGCGCACCCCACGGGAATGACGTCAAGCACTACATCGGGAGGGAGAAAGGTAGTTAGTCGCCGCTGCTATGCCGTAGCCACTCGGGGGTCCTTAGCCCTTTCATGGCCTTTACTATTGCGTCAAATGCTGCCGACCATTTTTCGCTGCTTTGTAGCATAGCCTCCATAGATATGTTGCGAAGCTTGAATCTGGTACTGTCAAATCGCATAAACTCAGAAAATACGTCATCGATTACATCTCCTCCGCACTAGTCGTATATGGGTTCCGATTCGTGTTTGATTCGGTGAAGGTATGCTTTGAAGCACTCATGTCGAGTTAAACAGTTTGTCAAATAGAAATCGACTTCGCCGTTTAGTCTGCTTCATTTGCGTTTATATACGGTTTTCTCTTAACTATGCGCGCTCCAATTGAAACATTCACGATTTTAATCGTATTGTAATGTATGAAGATATTTGGTGGTACAAATGTACCACTACTTTGTCTTTAAGGACCATGGGTTTTCAGACCCAAAAAGAGTTCCCATTATTATTAAAATGTTTGGACAAGGCTTTCATGAAATTTGATGATCGTAAGTACCTTGGCTGTCGAGATTTTTACTTTTTTGTCTCTCGGTGGTAGGTTAGGTTAGGTTAGAGTGGCTGCCCCGCGCAGAACGCGGAGCACACGTGGGCTGGAAAAGCCCGTTGTGATACCACTGGCCGAAGCCATTTGTTTCTTTCCCTCCCTTAGTAATTGAACCACCGAGTGCGTTTTATATAGCACAAAAAGTCGAGAACGTTCGCCGAGTTCAAATCGGCTAAACAATCTACAAAGTACTTGTTGAAGAATTGGTTGCGCATATTGGACAGGGCGGGACAGTGGCAGAGATAGTGTTCGATGGTCTCCACCTCCTCCTCGTCTCTGCAACTGCGACAGAAATCGTTGGTGAGGTATCCCAACCTTTTTCCGTGTGTGCCCATCAGGCAGTGTCCGGTGATTACCCCGACTACTAATCTGAGAGAGGAGCGGTCCAGCCGGGTGAGAGCTATGGATCGCTTTACATCAATCTTTGGCC
>NW_016157250.1:314599-315129 GCF_001687245.7 Rhagoletis zephyria
GGGGGAAACGAAAGCGAAGTGATTTTGCGCACTTGTCGGCGCAGATGCATGATTTCGGTAACAAGTAGAAAAAATATTTTATTTTGATCAAAGAAGTGTGCAAAGGGAAGGGGGATTTTGACCGCTGTTGCCACTTTTCCAATCGGCGCGGTGGTTGATAAAATTTTAGATTTTTAGATTTTGTCATCGCCGCGACGCAAATCAACTTGTGGACGGCTCATGTTTGTAGCGGGGCAAGTGTGCAAGGTGCGCACGAATTTATGAATGGTAGTTTTTACGTTTATGAATGAATGTCTTGCTTGTGAGAAGAGTGAGTTCGGGGAATAGTAAGCGCAGTGTCTGTATGTTCTCATTTGTTGTATTTGTATGTATGTAAATACATAAGTACATATGTATTTGGTTTTTGATGTTCATAGATTGATTAGAGTAATTAAAAGCGATTGCATTTTTGTTTGCATGAACACTAATCAATTATGTACGGGTATGCATATGTACATACATATATGTATTTATATATGTACATAGTTTGT